>NC_035435.2:19769002-20069002 GCF_002127325.2 Helianthus annuus | reverse complement strand
TACTCATATGAAGTAGATGGTTCACACCATTGTTCTTCATTGTAAGTATATGATGGATAAGGGTCGAAACTTTGTTCTTCATAGTACTCATATGAGGTGGGTTGTTCACGCCATGGTTCCTCATAATAAGAGTATGAAGGTGGTGGCTCATATCTTGAGTCCTCAAAGTATGAGTATGAAGGCTCATACCTTGGTTCGTCAAAATATGAGTATGAGGGAGGAGGTTCATACCTTTGGTCTTCATAGGATGTGTATGAAGTTGATGGCTCGTACCTGGGCTCCTCATAATGGTTGTATGAATTGGATGGTTGATATGAGTTATTATATTGAACCGAGCGTGCGTTACGACAACTAGTACAATAATTACCTCTATAATCATCCTCATCATAGGTGTAGTTGTAACCTCTTGAGTATTGATCCATAAGAATCACTCAACAGATCACAACTGAGTCTCGGGACCAGAAAACAAAAAATAAAGACGGAAACAGAAGCTGGACACGGCCCCGTGTTGGGTGAACACGGCCCCGTGTTCAGGGTCTGTATCTGGGCGTTTTAATTAAAGTTACTGGTCACGTTGAGCACGGGGGCGTGTTCAGTGAGCACGGCCCCGTGTTCAGACTCTGTATCTGGGTATCTACTCTAAAATATGCAGCACGGGGGCGTGTTCAGTGAGCACGGCCCCGTGTTCAGGCTACTGTAAATGCAAAACTAAACTAAAATGCAGAAAAATGCGCGCGTTTTGAAAAGGTTTTGAAAAACTGATTAGGCCGTTGATTTTAAGCTTTCTTAAAATCCTTGTGTCCCCGGCAACGGCGCCAAAAACTTGATGCATGTCGGTGTGTATATATTTTTAGATATATTTTTAAGCCCTTTTTACACTTTTAGCCAAGTTTTAAATTTATAAAACACGATATTTACTAACACTAAACACACATATGGGCAAGTGCACCCATCGTGGACGTAGTATAGTGTTGGTAAGATACCGAGGTCGTCCAAGGACACAAGAGCTTTTAATACCGGTTTATCCTCAACGTCTAATCAAATCAAAAAGTTAGAAAAATGTTTTAAACTAAGAAAAATAAAAACTAACTAAATGCTGAAAAATAAAATAAAATAAAAACAGATAGACAAGATGAATCACTTGGATCCGACACGTGTATTAGTATAACCTTTGATTATTTTCGCACTTTTGCACTTGTTTAAGAGATTATCTTAGTTATTGTAGTAGGCCCCTTTTTCGGAGGTGACGTTACCCTCAACCCAGTAGTTTGAGTCAGCAAGGATACAATCCTAAAGGGTTGGATTATTGAAAGATAATGAATTAAGTTATTAATGCAAATTATGGTAGGCCCCGCTTTTGGCGGCGACGTTACCCTCGGCTAAGTAGTCTGAGTCAGCAAGGATACAGTCCTAAATAGCCGGGTTATAGTATTAATAGTAGTTAGCTTATGAGGGGGTCAAAGAGTTTGGATCCCCGCCATCCAATACCTATGGGCATTGAAGGAGATCCTACTAAATTTGACCCAGGTCCCAAGCAGGACCTCTAAACGCTGAACAAGGGCAAGACCTTTACCAAACCGTTCCCTTAACCCCCGACCAGGTAGCCAACATACCTCCATATAGACCGTGGAGATATGAATGGTGAAAATCTTTTATTTTATATAGACAGTAAAATAATGCCAAGACACCACGGACAAACGATAAGGAAAGATCACCTTCAACATAAGTAACTAGTTATTAAAGTCATTAATACAAAACCAAATAAAAAGTGCAAAAGATTAAAAATAAAAAGTATTATACTAAACACTTGTCTTCACCAAGTGATGTAAGAGACTTAGGCAAACATGGCCTTGATTGTCAAGAACTCTTACGATCAATCTTGGATCCCGAGACGACTCACACACTCTACGATGGACAATGGATGATGGTGGTGGATGATGGTGATATGGTGGTGGTGGGTGGTGGATGAAGTGTGAGAGAGGTGGTGTGCCAAGGGATGAGAGAAAATGAAGCCAAGCTCCTCTATTTATAGGCTGAACAGAAGGCTGGACACGGCCCCGTGTCCGCTGGACACGGCCCCGTGCCCGTCTGACATTCTCTCTCTTCATTAATTGTAATTGCGAATTACAATTAATGCGCCTGCAGCACTCTGACCACGCCCCCGTGTCCGCTGGGCACGGCCCCGTGGTGGGCAATAGAAGCTTCTATCACTTTGTCTTTTCTGCCAGGGCTGACCATCCTGGACACTGCCCCGTGCTCGCTGAGCACGGCCCCGTGTTGAGCTGGACACGCCCCGTGTCCGCTGGACACAGCCCCGTGTTCAGCTGGGCACAGCCCCATGCTCAGCTGGGCACAACCCCATGCTCAGCTTTCTTCTTGTTTCTGCTTTGGGAGATGCTGTCGAGGAGTCGGGCATGCCACATTTCTTCCTTTTCTTTGTATTTATGTTGGATTTGGCTGCATTTTTGCTTCTTTTGTTCATTTAAGCTCTTTTAACCCTGAAAATACAAAAGGAAGACAAAAGTACACTTTTTCCAACATTAGTACTTAAAAAGGGTTAGTTTTATGGCTCATTTGATGTAATTTATATGTTGCATTTTACTCACATCAGTTGTGACGAGCCTTGGAGGTCTACAACGTTTCCTATGGTCGAGCCATTGATGTTTTCGTGTACGCCCAAAGTAATAAATGCAGTTGTGACAAGAAATTTGCATAAAATAAAGGTAGCCAAACACTTCTTGTATTATAGTAAATGTGTTGGCAGTTCGCCCTTTTACGATTACATAGTTGTTTTACATGTAACACTTTCGGAGTTGTTGAGCATTCCAGGTTCGTGGAACCTCTTTGTTGTAGATGGTGCGCAATTTGTAAGCTCCCTTGCCGAGTACTACATCGATTACGTATGGGCCTTCCCATTTGGGAGCCAATTTTCCGGGCTTTTCTGCGTTGGAAGCTTCATTGTCCCTTAGGACATAGTCCCCTGGGTTAAAAGTGCAGACTCGGACTCTGGAGTTGTAGTATTTTTCCAGCTTTGTTTTGTACGTGGCCTCGTTGATTGTTGCCATCTCTTTCCGTTCTTCTAGGAGGTCTAAATCAATCCTCCTTTCTTGGTCGTTGTCGATTGAATTCATGGAGAGCATCCTTGGAGATGGCAGCCCGATTTCTGCTGGGATAACAGCTTCAGACCCATAGACCAAACTGAACGGCGTTTCACTATTGCTTGTTTTTGGCATTGTTCCATGGGCCCACAGTATGCTGGGTAGTTCGTCGACCCAGCCTCTTCGTTTCTCGCCAAGCCTTGCCTTTATGCCATCGACGATGCTTTTGTTGACTGCCTCTACTTGACCATTCCCTTGTGGGTGCGCAACCGAAGAGAAGGTATGTTCGATGTGTAATTCTTTGAACCATCGTTCGAGGTCGTCTGCTGCGAAGTTAGTTCCGTTATCGGTGATGATCCGGAGGGGTAGGCCAAAACGGCATATGATTTGTTCCCATATGAATCTCTTGACGACTGCCGAGGTGGCTGATGCGAGTGCTTTCGCCTCTACCCATTTGGTGAAATAGTCGACTGCGACTATTATGAACTTGACCGCCCCTGGAGCTTCCGGGAAAGGACCCACCATGTCTATGCCCCATTGTTGAAAAGGCCATGCGGTGGTCACTGGTACTAGTTCATTTTTTGGACGCATGGTCTTTGGCGCATGTCTCTGGCAGCCACTGCACTTCCTCAATTCTTTCACGGCATCGAGATGCATCCCGGGCCAGTAGTATCCGGCATTCATCACTTTTGCCACCACCATTCGAGGCCCGGCATGAATACCACAAATTCCTTCATGCACTTCCCGGATTAGGTAATTTGCGTCTTCGGCGTCAACACATCTCAGCAGCGGGCCGAGATACGACTTTCGGTACAATATCCCATCTGCCATCTGATAGTGTTCTGATTTGTATTGGATCTTTCGCGCCTCGGCTTTGTTTTCGGGAAGTATCCCTGACCGCAAGTACATGATTATTGGTGTCATCCAGGACGTTGTTCCTGTCTGGATGACACTTACTTCCCTGAGTGGAACGGATGGGTTGCTCAAAACCTCTATGCGCACATCTTTTGCTAGGTGCTGGAAACTTGTTGATGCGAGCTTACTCAACGCGTCTGCCGGCTTGTTCTCGCTTCTGTTTATGTGGTGCACTTTGTAAGAGTAGAAGGTTTGTAGCAAGGTTTTTGCTTGGCTGAGGTAGAGTGCCATGACATCCCCCTTGGCTTCGTATTGGCCGTTTATTTGCCCTGCTACAAGCATGGAGTCAACATGCGCTTCGATGTGTCGGACCCCCATTTTGATTGCCAATCGTAAGCCAGCCAGGAAAGCTTCGTACTCTGCTTCGTTGTTTGTGCTTTTAAAATCTAGGCGTATGGCGTATGTGAACTCGTGTTTATCGGGGCTCACCAGCCTTAGCCCTGCGCCTGCTCCGTCTTCGTTGGATGCTCCATCGGTATATAACAACCATGGCTTTTTTGTTTGCTCTTTCTCAGCCTTTTCCATGGCTTTGCACTCTCTTTCTTTGTCATCTGGGACTTCTGTCATAAAATCTGCCAAGACTTCTGTCAGCTGGTGTCCAGGCGAACACATCCATATTCTCATGTAACAACTTCTTGAGCGCTGCGCGTGTAAGATCGGACATCGCTGGTCCCAGGGTAACTGTTTGTTCTGGGTGAGCGCTGTTCAACACCCATTTTTCTGCCTCTGCGCGTGGCGCTGGTTTACTTGCTTTTGTAGGCCTCATTTCATCTGTTGCTAAGACTTCCTTGCTTGCTGATATTCGCTAATTTACACATATTTTAGTCCCCCGTTTTACCCCCATTTTATGCGTTTTCAGCCGTAAAACCGTCATTCGGATACTTAGTTATCTACATTTTTGTTTACAGGCCTAAAACAGCATACCAGACAAGATGATAGCGAAAACGAGGACTTTCCGGACAAAACGACAAGGCTGCGAAGATTCTGTGAAGAAAACTGACCTGGGCGTTTGGCACGGTCATGCGGCCATATGCACGACCGTGCATATCCGACAAACCAAGAAGACCCGGCAGTGAACCAGGCGTGCAACTCACCGTGCAAGGCACTGCAGGCAAGCCCGATATGGAACGACCGTTCCCAATCAAGAACGGTCGTGCGGATCCGACATCCCAGGAACACCTCGGAGCTGAACGACCACAAGTCAAGGCGTGCAACAAAATGCCGGTGTGGAACGCCCGTGCCAAGTCTGGAACGCCCGTGCGTGACCGAAGACCAGTCAACGATCTGTGACGTCATGCAGTACGGTGGCCCACCACCAATAATGCTTAAAGTGCACGGTCGTGCGATCGGGAGAACGGCCGTGCAACTTCGAAAAAGCATTTAAACAGAACAGAACCATTTTAGTAGTAACTCTGGACATTTTGGGAGCTCTGCAGGCGATTTTGAGGCTCCGAAGGCTGCTGCTTTCACTCGGATTCAAGCCACATTGCCCGGTTTTGCTCATTTACTATCCAGATTCTCATTCTTATGCTTGTTTATGGTTTGGTTTCTCAAATCTTTCCATAATTTTGTTATGTTTCAAGCATTTAGACTGATTACTATGTATTAATGTAAGCCTTTGGGCAAAAACACAACAATCCCTTGCTTGATTATAATCATTAGTATGTTAATCTATGTTTGTAATGAAATTTAGAAGTGTTTTCTATGATTATCTTTGATGATTAGTTTGCAACCTTGTTATTGATATTGATTTCTTGATTATAAGTAATTGTGTTGGATGATTGGTGCTTGGTTAGGTAAGATAGTTGAAAAATGAAGCTTATTTAATCATGTATTAGTAAACTTTTAATTTGGTTAACTAGTTTAACTTAGTTAAAATGTAGGCACCATGATACTCTAACGGGTTAGTGGTTTAATAAAATGCAATTATTATTAATCAAGAGAGCTTGCCCTCACGGAAGGACTCTAACGGGTTAGATGGTGTTGTTACGAATTCTTGCCATGATTTGTTAGCTTAGTTAGTAGTTTCGGCCAAAATTGCTATCTTGGTGAATTTATGTGCAAGATTTGTAAAATGAACTCGGTTGTGATTTAATCTAGTTTATGCTTATCTCGGTGGTTGCATTGTGTTTATCGGTGTTGCTTTCCTTGATTAAGTGAGGTTAGAAAACTCCTAACGGATGACTAACTTATTTTTAGGAGATTTTCATAGACATTTATCAATTGCACGTTAAAGAACAATTTTAGGTGGTTAAAGTGTGTTTATCGTTTTAACTTTCCGAATGGTTGTCATGTTAGGATTCCCGAAAGGGATACTAATTGTCTCGAAATGGAAAATTGACCGAATGCTTCTAGTGCCAAAACTGACTTAGTTAACATGCTGTGGGTGTGTATTAAGCAAGGCTATTTATATATAATCTACTATGTTTTATAAGTTTTTATTTATGCTTACTTTAGTTTAATTAAAACCAATACCATTTATGTTTTTACCGGTAATTTAGTGGCAAAGGTCTAGTATTATTTCTCCGCCCATTTCCATGGATCGATACTTGGTTCTTACCGATACTTTACTACATATATGACGGGGTACACTTGCCCTTTCGTGTGTGTTTTGATGTAAAAGTAATAATCACTTTTATAAATATAAAACCAATTCGTGTGTAATTTCATTGTAAAAATATGTGTAGTCACGCACGTACCAAGTTTTTGGCGCCGTTGCCGGGGAATGGCGAGTTTTAGGAACGACCTGAGTCATTGTGTTATCGGTGTATATACTTGTTAATATTTGTGTATATTTTTCATGATTAATTATTTGTTGATTTATTTGTTAATATTTCTTGCTTTTAATTCAATTTATTCATTTTCGTGATTGTTTTGTACACTTGTAAATTTTTATTCTATTTATTTGTTCAAATCCGGATTTATTTATTCATTTATTCTTTGAGTTTTCAGCTCTTAAAAATCATTCTTGTACTAGCCGATTCGATTATTTTCGTTGCTTTAATTTTTATAAAAATTTCGGCCCATTTTCGGATTTTTATAAATTTTACAGCCCATATTTATACATATTCTGCTTCTATTCAAAAAAAAAAAACAACATTATTTTATTAATAAAATATTCATTGTGTCAGTTTTTCGTTTGCAGGTTGATGTCCTCAACTCCCGCGCCCGCTATTTCTGAGCCGACTGAAGAACCAGCGCATAATCTTAGAAGAAGTAAGAGGCTGCGCGAAAGGTCGCTTGTCGTTGCACAACGCATAGCAAATGCAATCGACGAGCAGGTGATTATCTCTGAAGACGAAAGCTCAGGGGACGAGGAGAGAGTCGTCATGGCGGACGACGACCGACCGCTGAATGAAACAAACCAGCCCGGAAGGGCAGGCCTGGAGCCGAGTATCCTTCAGCCTACTATAGATACTCCTACTTTTGAAATTAGACCTAGTATTATTAATATGGTACAAAATTCTGTACAGTTTGACGGACGTGAGCATGAGGATCCTGGGAGACATATCGCTGCTTTTCTCGCTGTCTGTTCGACATTTAGGATTACAGGTGTTTCGGAGGATGCGATTCGGTTGAGGTTGTTTCCGTTTTCGTTACGTGACAAAGCTAGAGCTTGGCTTATGTCACTTCCTGCCGGGTCCATCAGGACCTGGAATCAGTTGGCGGAGCAGTTTATGCAGAAATATTTTCCGCCTGAGAAAACGAACAAACTACGGAACCGGATTGTTTCCTTTCGCCAGGACGAGGGCGAGTCGTTGCATGCAGCTTGGGAGAGATTCAAAGATTTGTTGATTGATGTGCCACATCATGGCTTCTCCAAGCGACAGCTGGTTTTGACGTTCTATCAGGGGCTCAGCTATAATACGCAAGAGCGATTAGACGTGAACGCGGGAGGCGATCTTGGAACTAAGACGCCGACTGAAGCGTACGATATTATAGAAAAAGCTGCGTTGAAATCCAGCTCGCGTCGGGATGGAGATAGAGGTCGATCATCCTCATCTCGCTCAGGAGTTCATGCTGTAGACGACTACACGGCCATTACTGCACAACTCTCGGCTCTTACATCGAGATTCGACAAGTCCCAAATGATTGCGCATGCTGGCTCGGGATGTGACCAGTGCGGAGTGTCACACGAGCCTGGGGCATGTTTTCAGGGAGTTGTATATGAGGGCCACGAAGAGGTAGATTTTGTGAGTAATCAAGTGAGGCCGCAGAACAACCCGTACAGCAACACCTATAATCCCGGTTGGAGAAATCACCCAAATTTTGGGTGGCGAGCGAATGCAGGAAATCAGAACCCATTGGGGTTCACTCAGCGTGCTCCAGCGCCTCAGCAGGGTCAGCAGTACCAGCAGTACAACCAACCCTACCAGCAGCGTCCATATTCGTACCAGAATCAGGGCACTGGGAGTAGCTCCCAGCAGCAGGCCCCTCAGTCTAGTTCCAAGCTGGAGGATATGATGGCTCAGCTTCTCTCTAGCTCTGAAAAACGATACCAACAAAGCGAAGATCGTTTTCTGGCTAACGAGGGAGAAATGAGGAGTCAGAAGGCCTCGATTCAGAATATCGAGAATCAGGTTGGTCAGCTCGCACAGATGATGTCCAAAAGACCCCCAGGCGGTCTTCCGGGTAATACAGAACCAAACCCGGGTGGACACAGGGATGTGAATGCTGTCATGACCAGGAGTGGAAAAACTACCGGACCCGTCATATCGGACTCAGTACCAATCACTGAAGCGGTCCCGACTGACACACCGGACGAGGTGCAAGCCAGGCTACGCCCAGCAAGTACAGCACAAGTCCAGGAGCCGGTCAAAGATTACACTCCTCCGGTACCTTATCCAAGCAGGCTGAAGAAGCAGAAGAATGAAGAACAATACGGTAAGTTCCTAGAGTTGTTTAAGCAACTACACATCAATATACCGTTTGTTGAAGCCTTGGCCCAGATGCCAAAGTATGCGAAATTCCTTAAGGATATCCTCTCGAATAAACAGAAGCTCGAGGATATATCATGTGTGGTGATGAATGAGACTTGTTCCGCCGTTCTGCAAAACCGTCTGCCCACGAAAATGGGAGATCCTGGTAGTTTCACACTCCCGTGTTTGATTGGAAACATGTCTGTTAGCCATGCGTTGGCTGACTTGGGAGCGAGTATTAACCTTATGCCATATAAGGTTTTTACTAAACTGGATCTGGGTGAGCCGTCACCCACTAGGATGAGCATTCGGTTGGCAGATCGCTCAATAAAGTATCCGCGCGGATTTGTGGAAAACATGCTAGTAAAAATCGATAAATTTGTTTTCCCCGTGGACTTTGTTATCCTTGACATGGATGAAGATTCAAGGGTACCTTTGATACTTGGACGTCCTTTCCTCAATACAGCGAGGACGATTGTTGATGTGGCAGCTGGCCAAATCACGCTCCGAGTGAATGATGAGCACGTGACATTCGATATCAAAAGATCGATGCAGCATCCGCAATGTCACGATGACAAGCTTTATTACGTCGACATTGTCGATGCATGTGTGTGCTCTCATTTTCAAGGTACTATTGACGAGATTGATTCGGACACACGTCTGTCGTGTGGGGACCTGATTGGCATTACGCAGGAGGGCCACGACTTCGAGCAGCCAGTCTATCAGATTGGTGACGATGGTTCCCAGAGTCCGGAGAGATTTCTTGAAATTGACCATGTGAAAAAGGGGGAAGCAGAGCCTTCGGTTGATGATCCGACGCCTTTGGAGTTGAAAGAACTCCCGCCACATCTCGAGTACGCATTTCTGGACGAGGAGCGTCGCTTACCGGTCATAATTTCAGCATCATTGGAAAAGGATGAGAAAAATCGGCTTCTCGAGGTTCTGAGACTTCATAAGAGAGCCATTGCATGGAAAATCATGGATATCAGGGGCATCAATCCTTCTTTTTGTACTCACAAGATTCTGATGGAAGACGAGTACAAACCATGTGCACAGCATCAGAGACGTTTAAATCCAAATATGCAGGACGTGGTGAAGAAGGAAGTGATTAAATTGTTGGATGCCGGCATGATTTATCCTATTTCTGACTCTGTGTGGGTGAGTCCGGTGCAGGTTGTACCTAAGAAAGGTGGTATGACTGTAGTTTCAAATGATAGGAATGAACTAATTCCTACCCGTACCGTCACTGGGTGGCGAGTTTGCATTGACTACCGCAAGCTCAATGATGCTACTCGCAAGGATCACTTCCCGCTTCCATTCATCGACCAGATGTTGGAACGTCTGTCGGGGAAGTTGTATTACTGTTTCCTTCACGGATTCTCTAGGTACTTTCAGATTCCTATCGCTCCTGAGGATCAGGAGAAGACTACCTTTACATGCCCCTTCGGCACATTCGCCTACCGGCGGATGCCTTTTGGGTTGTGTAATGCACCAGCGACCTTCCAGAGATGCATGGTTGCAATTTTCCATGACATGATCGAGGATTCCATGGAGGTTTTCATGGATGATTTTTCGGTATTTGGGGATTCCTTCGATCACTGCTTGGAAAATTTGAGAAAGATGTTGAAGAGGTGTGAGGAGACGAATCTGGTCCTGAACTGGGAGAAATGCCACTTCATGGTGAAGGAGGGCATAGTTCTGGGACACAAGATTTCGCATGCTGGTATGGAGGTCGATCCAGCCAAAGTGGATATCATTTCACGACTTCCGCCTCCCACCTCTGTTAGAGCGATACGGAGCTTTCTCGGTCATGCCGGATTCTATCGGCGATTCATTAAAGATTTTTCAAAAATCGCCAGACCCATGACCCGTCTGTTGGAGAAAGACGCTCCGTTCATATTCGGAGATGATTGCTTGAGAGCCTTTGACCTTCTCAAGCAAAAGTTGATTGAGGCCCCTATTTTAGTTGCACCGGACTGGAGTTTGCCGTTTGAGATTATGTGCGACGCGAATGATTACGCCATAGGGGCCGTTCTTGGTCAAAAGAGAGAAAAGCACTTTCACCCGATCTATTATGCAAGCAAAACTCTTCACGACGCTCAAGAGCATTATACCACGACTGAAAAAGAGCTCTTGGCGGTCGTTTTGGCATTTGACAAATTTAGATCGTACTTGGTGCTTTCGAAAACCGTTGTGTATACTGATCACGCTGCCATCCGATATCTCTTCAGCAAGCAGGACGCTAAGCCACGTCTGATCAGGTGGATCTTGTTGCTGCAGGAGTTTGATATTGAGATTCAAGATAAAAAGGGTGCGTTGAATGTAGCGACTGACCATCTATCTCGATTAGAGCATGGAGACATCGTGGACGCGCGTTGGGATTCCATAAATGACAACTTCCCACACGAGTCTTTGATGAGTGTTGAGATATGCGATGAGTCGCCATGATTCGCTGACCTTGTGAACTACCTTGCTTGCGGGATTCTGATTAAAGGGTTGACTCACCAGCAAAAGAGGAAATTCTTTTCGGATGTCAAGCACTACATTTGGGATGACCCTTACTTGTTTCGGGTTGGTGCTGATCAGGTGATTAGGAGATGTGTTTCAGGAAAGGAGGCGACCGATATTCTGCGCCACTGTCACGAGGGACCTACCGGAGGCCACCATGGAGCCAACTTTACCGCCAAGAAAGTGTTGGACTCCGGGTTTTATTGGCCTACTATATTTCGTGATGCGCAGAGTTGGGTTAGAGCGTGCGATGCTTGCCAGAGAGCGACAAATATATCGGCACGTGATGAAATGCCTCAGACCTGGATTCAGGTTTGTGAAGTCTTTGATATCTGGGGGATAGACTTCATGGGACCATTTCCCCCCTCACGAGGTAATAAGTACATCCTGGTCGCGGTTGACTATGTATCGAAGTGGGCGGAGGCACAGGCCTTGCCCACCAATGATTCCAGGGTGGTCGTGAGATTTTTGAAAAGCTTATTTGCCCGGTTCGACGCTCCGAAAGCGCTTATCAGTGACAGAGGGACGCATTTTTGCAATACTCAGCTCGAGAGAGCCTTGTCCCGTTACGGTGTGCATCACCGTCTATCCACGCCCTATCATCCACAGACAAGCGGGCAGGTGGAAGTCACGAACCGGGGGCTGAAAAGAATCCTTGAGCGGTCAGTAGGTGCAAACCGCAAGGATTGGTCAGATAAGCTTGATGAAGCGTTGTGGGCCTTCCGTACGGCTTACAAGACGCCTATTGGGACTACTCCCTTTAGGCTTGTTTACGGAAAGGCATGCCATTTACCGGTTGAGTTGGAACATAAAGCGATGTGGGCGCTGAAGACCGCAAATCTGGACCTAAAAGCCGGAGGTGAAGCCCGGTTCCTCCAGATTCACGAGTTGGAAGAGTTGCGACAGCGCGCTTATGAGAACTCCGTGTTGTACAAGGAGCGCACGAAGAGATTGCATGATAAACGCTTGAAGGACCACAAAGAATTCCAAGCGGGCGATCTTGTCCTTCTTTACAACTCGCGGTTGCGCTTATTTCCCGGAAAGCTCCATTCATGTTGGACAGGCCCATACACGGTTAAAGAGGTATTTCCGTATGGGACTGTTGCAATAGAGAACGCGGACGGCGTTATTTTCAAAGTAAATGGGCATCGCTTGAAGTTATACGTTGCCGGGCCGACAGAGTCGGTGATGGAGGTCATTGAGCTCCAAACCCCGCACACATCATAAGTGTGGGGTGGAGAGAGTCTACGCTGCTGACTCGTGGATCAAAAATGCAGCAAGAGCGTATTTTGCGCTTTAGGGTTAGTTTAGTCAATTAGGATTTATTTTCTAGTTTTAGCTTGGAGTCTTGCTATCGACTCGTCGACAAAAATTTAGCATGAGTCTACGCTACTGACTCGCCGACAAAAATGTAGCAGGAGCGTCTTTGGCGCTATAGGGGCAAAATTGTCCATTTTTATGTTTTTATAGTTTTAGCGTAATTTAGGTTAGTTAGGTAGTTTCCGTTTGTTTGTACAGTTTTTATACGTGCCGAGCGAGGGTTCTATGTTGCAACATTGTTAGAACAGTAGGCGTGTTGAAAAAATGGCGAAAAACGGCCAAAACAGTTGCTGGAAATGCCTTCTGCAGAAAATTCTGATCTGCAGCTGATGCACGCCCGTTCCAGGATCCGCACAACCGTGCGTTTTCGAGGTTCCGGCACGGTGGGTCGCACCCTCGGTGCATCACCGAGGAAAATGAGAGTCGTCGGATTCGCACGACCGTGCCAAACGGCGAACGACCGTGCGGCAGGCTGAGGGCATTTTTGTCATTTTGCACATTATATATACCTTCATCTGCTGCAAAACCCCTCATTCGCGAACCCTAGCAACTGCAACCGTTCCAGAGCGGTTTTTACACCAAATCGCACAGTTTTTCGCACGATCTCGCACCCAACTTCGCACGGTACGTCTCTAGTGTTAGATTTCTTGTTTTCTCGCTTTCTAGGAAGATTTCCTCCGATTCAACAAGGGATTTATTAGGGTTCTCTTCATAAACAAATCGAAACCCTAACCTTTGTTGAATCAAAGTATCGTGAACACCCGATTGTGATTCCGACCCCTGTTAGCCCAATACTTGTTGAAATTTGCGAAAAATCAGGCTGTTATTAGATCAGGGGTTCGAAATACTGCAGAATCGGCGTTGCACGGTCGTTCTTGTATGGAACGGTCGTGCCTTTCTGGGTGTTCAGTGCTTCTGATGTTGGTTCGGAGTTGCACGGTCGTTCCGATGTTCGCACGCCGTGCGGTTCCGAGTTTACTGGGCCGATGGTGCACATCGTCGGTGATGCACGACCGTGCATATCGCCGCACGCCCGTGCCATTCGCCTAGATCAGTTTGACAGAAGCTTCATAATTTGCTGCTCGGTTGTTTTCAATTCCATTTTCTCCTGTTTCTGTCTTTCTAACAATGTTCCCCATTACAGATGGATCATCCCTTCCTACAGTTCGATCCTAACAACGAGCGTGAAGCTTTGTGCATTCCTAAAAGAGACGAGTTATGGGCCCGGAGGGGGCAATTCGGAGTCCCTAGATGGCTTGATTGGGAAGTTATGCAAGAACTTAATCAATACGACCGTTTAGAAAATATGATGAGTCGTCCACTTATAAATCTGGTCGGTTGCAACTGACCCGTGTACTTGGAGCTTACCATAGAGTTCTTTGCATCATATGCTTATGAAAAGCCAGTTGCTGCGCGAAGACCCAAATTCCGCCACAAGGAGCGGATAGCTTTCCGATTGTGTGGTAAATGGCACCGGTGGTCGGTTGGTCGTCTGGGAAGGAGACTCGGTATTTACACTAGGGAAGACATGGATGATGCCAGTGTCTTCACAGAGCAGTTCACTTTCCCGTCTGATGCAGCAAGGGATGAGTTTTGGGCTGCAAATGCTGTTGGGGACCCATACAACCCAAGGATGTCAAAGGCCTCACGACTTAGAGACCCTCTGGTGCGAGTGATGCACCATGTGTTTAGCCACACCATATGCGGGCGCATGGACAGTCTTGGTAACTGTCCAACACCTGATTTGATTTTTTTGTATGCATTGGTGGAGAAGGCGCCAATTAATTTAGCGGCGCGTATGGCTGAATACTTTGTGAAGAGCTCAGGAAGGACCCCTAACAGTCAGATACATGGCGGTCAATATGTGACCGAACTTGCATACAACGAACACCTCATGACTGACGAGGTACTTCAGAGTCTCACCCTGATTACTGAGGGAGTGCATGTTGACATCAGGTCGCTGAAGGCGATGGGGGTTATTGTTGAGACTGATCACGGGGATAGGTTGAGGGGGCTGAATAACGAGGTCTGGGACCCGTTACCCCCGCTCCCAGCAGAGGAAGAGGAAGAAGATGTAGAGATGCAGGAGCAGCACCAGCCACACACACCGCCACACCTGACACCGCCACACCAGCCGCAGCACCATGAGTTCTATCAGCACCAGGACTGGCCTGAGTTTTATCAGCAGTTCCAGCAGATGCGTGTCACGCAGGAACAGCATGGTGCGTACATCGATCAGATTAGGACCAGCCAGGACCAGATCCGGGCTAGTCAGGATCAGCTCAGGGCCACGCAGGATCAGTTGAGGCAGAGCCAGGAGAGCTTATACCAGGGGGTGAGTGCCGGGTTTTCGTACTTATTCGGGGAGATGCACCATGCATATCCCGACTACTTCCAGCACCCTCCACAGTTCCCACCGTGGAACCCACCTGGTTATGGTGGTGCGGGCCCATCCTTCACGAGAGACGATGACGGCGATGACGAGTAGGAGTTGGTGGTGATTTTCGTTGGTGGTTTTTATGGTTATTATTAGTACTTGTTATTTCGGGTGTTCTTTTTGCTTAGTATTTCAAACACCCTCGGATTGTATTTTATTTTTCAAAACACTTTACTTTATGTTATGTCTTTGTTTGGATTGGTAGTATTTATGTACATTATGGTTTATTTGGATTTATTCTGTTACTGTTCTGTTGCGCTGTACCATATGACATATTTGCAGATTGTGGCTATCAAGTCTTTGACCGGAGCATATGACAGACGCAACTTTGGAAGCCTCGATTCATCAGATATCATCTTGAGGGGAGTATTATTATCCTTTTTCTCTATATTTCGGTTTCGCATTGGGGACAATGCGAAGTTCAAGTGTGGGGAGGGGGTTAACTTTGTTAACTTTGTTAACTTTGTTTGTCCTCATAAAAAAAAATCAAAAATCAGAAAAATCATTCAAAAATACCTGTATTTTGTATATATTTTAGTAAATAATCAGGTTGATTGTGTTTTAGAAAGCATCGGACTTGATAAAAACTCGACAAGCAAAATATTTTTGAAAAAGGAAACCGGAAAGCGTGACAAACAAAGAAAGACTTGCATGATAGTTTTCACACTTTTACCAATTCCATCCGTTACGTGAGCATATTTGAGCCTATTGTTATATATTTGTTCATTTCGGATATAGGAGTGAGCCGGATGTTATGTGTAATATAGAACTTGTCACTAGTATGCTTGTTAAAACCATGAACTTGTGAATTTGTGTAAAAGTGATAGAGGCACTTAGATTACCCCTTTTGTTGTAAGCCTTGTTCTTTGTGTTGTGCTTTCCGTTCACCCTATATTACCCTTTAGGATTAACCATGTCGAGCCTTCCCGTTTACCTTTGTTTACCCACGTTATCGCCCACTTAGCCAAATTTAGCCTTTGTATGTTTTAAACCCTTTTTAGTGTTGAAACTCGGACAAAATAATCGTTTAACTAGCATTTGTTTCGGTTTATTGTATAGTTATTTATATATTCAAAAAAAAAAAACCCAGAAAATAAAACACCCTAAAATAGGGTGAAGTTGATAGAAATCGAGCAATTTTGAATGCTTAAATGTTAAAATTTCGTTGATAAGCTCGATTGCGCTTTAGTCGCCTTTTTAAGGCGTTTGTATGTATAGTTGTATTATGTTCTTGCTAGTTAAACGCTAAAACCGAGTTTTAACCATTTTCGCCACTTTAAATGTCCACTTCCATACCCTTCGCCCAAGCCTAACGTTACAACCCGTAAAGACCTCTTGATTTACACTTATTTGCATGTTAGTTGGTGGAGACGAGATCTTATGACAAGCTTATGATATTGCATGTTTCATTGACTAGGCGTTGAGTGTTTACACATACAGATTTTATGTATGTTTCATAAATAAAACCGAGTGTGTGAACATTGTGAGTTGTGTGAAGATTAGCATGAGAGTCAATTAAATGTGAAGTCACGGCTTTTTGGTTGTCGCTTGTTAATTGCATATGCTTGTTGGGTTTGAGTCTTTTGATGATGTCTTTCGACAAACCGGCTAACCGTTTATAGTAGTTTTCAATAAAATAGTGTGTAAATTATCGTACTTGTTTCTTTCCGTCTTTTATTGCTTTTTAGTTCTGCTTGCTTGAGGACAAGCAAGGTTCAAGTGTGGGGAGATTTGATATTCGCTAATTTACACATATTTTAGTCCCCCGTTTTACCCCCATTTATGCGTTTTCGACCGTAAAACCGTCATTCGGATACTTAGTTATCTACATTTTTGTTTACAGGCCTAAAACAGCATACCAGGCAAGATGATAGCGAAAACGAGGACTTTCCGGACAAAACGACAAGGCTGCGAAGATTCTGTGAAGAAAACTGACCTGGGCGTTTGGCACGGTCATGCGGCCATATGCACGACCGTGCATATCCGACAAACCAAGAAGACCCGGCAGTGAACCAGGCGTGCAACTCACCGTGCAAGGCACTGCAGGCAAGCCCGATATGGAACGACCGTTCCCAATCAAAAACGGTCGTGCGGATCCGACATCCCAGGAACACCTCGGAGCTGAACGACCACAAGTCAAGGCGTGCAACAAAATGCCGGTGTGGAACGCCCGTGCCAAGTCTGGAACGCTTGTGCGTGACCGAAGACCAGTCAACGATCTGTGACGTCATGCAGTACGGTGGCCCACCACCAATAATGCTTAAAGTGCACGGTCGTGCGATCGGGAGAACGGCCGTGCAACTTCGAAAAAGCATTTAAACAGAACAGAACCATTTTAGTAGTAACTCTGGACATTTTGGGAGCTCTGCAGGCGATTTTGAGGCTCCGAAGGCTGCTGCTTTCACTCGGATTCAAGCCACATTGCCCGGTTTTGCTCATTTACTATCCAGATTCTCATTCTTATGCTTGTTTATGGTTTGGTTTCTCAAATCTTTCCATAATTTTGTTATGTTTCAAGCATTTAGACTGATTACTATGTATTAATGTAAGCCTTTGGGCAAAAACACAACAATCCCTTGCTTGATTATAATCATTAGTATGTTAATCTATGTTTGTAATGAAATTTAGAAGTGTTTTCTATGATTATCTTTGATGATTAGTTTGCAACCTTGTTATTGATATTGATTTCTTGATTATAAGTAATTGTGTTGGATGATTGGTGCTTGGTTAGGTAAGATAGTTGAAAAATGAAGCTTATTTAATCATGTATTAGTAAACTTTTAATTTGGTTAACTAGTTTAACTTAGTTAAAATGTAGGCACCATGATACTCTAACGGGTTAGTGGTTTAATAAAATGCAATTATTATTAATCAAGAGAGCTTGCCCTCACGGAAGGACTCTAACGGGTTAGATGGTGTTGTTACGAATTCTTGCCATGATTTGTTAGCTTAGTTAGTAGTTTCGGCCAAAATTGCTATCTTGGTGAATTTATGTGCAAGATTTGTAAAATGAACTCGGTTGTGATTTAATCTAGTTTATGCTTATCTCGGTGGTTGCATTGTGTTTATCGGTGTTGCTTTCCTTGATTAAGTGAGGTTAGAAAACTCCTAACGGATGACTAACTTATTTTTAGGAGATTTTCATAGACATTTATCAATTGCACGTTAAAGAACAATTTTAGGTGGTTAAAGTGTGTTTATCGTTTTAACTTTCCGAATGGTTGTCATGTTCGGATTCCCGAAAGGGATACTAATTGTCTCGAAATGGAAAATTGACCGAATGCTTCTAGTGCCAAAACTGACTTAGTTAACATGCTGTGGGTGTGTATTAAGCAAGGCTATTTATATATAATCTACTATGTTTTATAAGTTTTTATTTATGCTTACTTTAGTTTAATTAAAACCAATACCATTTATGTTTTTACCGGTAATTTAGTGGCAAAGGTCTAGTATTATTTCTCCGCCCATTTCCATGGATCGATACTTGGTTCTTACCGATACTTTACTACATATATGACGGGGTACACTTGCCCTTTCGTGTGTGTTTTGATGTAAAAGTAATAATCACTTTTATAAATATAAAACCAATTCGTGTGTAATTTCATTGTAAAAATATGTGTAGTCACGCACGTACCACTTGCGTATATCAGTGCGATGCCTGTTTCCGTTGGGAATCCGATGGCCGAGTGTGGTGCAGAGCAAATCATGCTGAAGTCTCCTTGTGACTCTCTCCCTAGGAGAATGTCGTGCCGTGAGTGTGCAGGCACCACCATGAAAGTGACTTCTTCTGTTCTTGAATTTCGCCCGTCCGAGAGTAACACCGGGAATGATATCTGTCCCAGGGGAAAAACGGCCTCGTTGCAGAAACCAGTTAGTGGGTAGTCTACTGGCTCCAAGCGCGCCTTGTCCTCCTGGTCAAATTGATTGAAGCATTGTTCGTAAATGATGTCCGCGGTGCTCCCCGGATCGATGAAGATGTAGTCTGTCTGGTAATGACCAATCACTCCTGGGATGACTATTGGTCGCTTTTCCCTTGGGCCTCCTCTAACAACTGGGAAGATGACTTGCTTTTCGCGCCACGAATCATCTTGTGTACGCTTGTTGTAATTTTTCCTTGGTCTTCGTGGGCCCCCTTGCACCATGTGGGTCTCCAACTTCCTGAGTTTTTTGTTATCCGGCCCTTCGTCTCTTCTCTGGATTTGGCGGAAGTCGCGCTTTCCGCCCTTGACCAGGTGAGTGAGCTTTCCATCCCTTAGGGCTCTTTCAATTTCTTGTTTCAGGCTGAAACAGTCGTCGGTGAGGTGACCCGTATCCTTATGGAATTCACAGTAGAGATTGGGATCTTGACCCCTTTTGTTGCGCATCTTTAGGGGTGGTTTGAATTGGTGGTTTTCAGTGGCCAAGACTTCCGACGGGGTCTTGGTTAATGGTGTCCACTGTTTCTCTCTGTTTTTCCTCTTTACTTCTTTTCTGTGTGCTATCTGATTGATTGTGTGCCGTGCATCTTCTCTTGGTGGGCTTCTTTCTCTATGACTGGAAGACCTCCATGACTAGCCTCTGTTTTTTCTGCCATGTCGGTCATTAGAGTTATGTGCGCGTTGACGGTGGTCATCACCGGTCAACTGTTTGTCTGTCTGTGCTATTGTCTTGGCGGCCTCAATGAAAGTTTCCCAATCTTTGGGTCCTCCGTCTCTACCTTTCACGCGCTTGATCAGATCGTCGCACTTGACTGCCCTCATGAAGTGCGCGAGCATCATTTTTTCTCCCACATCCCCAATCTCCAAGCATTCTTTGTTATATCTTGTGATAAAATCTTCCATGCTTTCGTGGTCTCGGCGCCATATGTTTAGACAATCTGCTGGGTCTCTGGCGTGCCTCCGCTGTTGAGAAAAGTGTGCCAAGAACTTCTCTCTGAAATCAACCCATGATTTAATTTTTCCTGCTGGTAAGCTGTCGAACCAGATGCGCGCTGCGCCCACGAACGTTTGTGCGAACAGGTGGCACCAAGTTGGTAGGTTCCACCCACCTGTTGCTCCTGCGCCCTTGAAGACCTGGAGGTGATCGTCTGGATCTGTCAATCCATTGTATTTGCCAACGTTGTGCGGCAGCTTGGTTTTGTCTATGGCAGCTGTGGCAATCTCCCTGATGAATTTTGAATCTTCAGCCATGTCGTCTGGACGATAGCTTAGGGTATAGTCATGCTCTGCCTTTGGGTTATACCCTGCGCGCTTTGCAGGCTTGTATGCTTCGTGCTCTGGATGAAGTCTGCTAAACACTGAGGTTTCCCCTTTGTATGTTGGGTCGTCTTCTTCTTCATCCCATTCTGTGTTCATATTGCGCGCGCCTAAACGAGTCTGGATCGGTTTTCTTTGCACATTGGTGTTTTGCACAAAGTTGCTTTCTGTTTCACCATAGGTATCGCGCGTGTCGTGTGCGCTTGGTCTTCTCACATTTTGAACTGGTCCTCTCTCCGGACGTAGGTTCCACGCGTTAGTCTGCTGAGTTGTATGTGTACTCAGAGACCTTGGTGGTGGAGTTACGAATGCTGACTGGTTAGCTTGTGCCTGGAGTAGAGCTTGTTGTGCGCTGAGTTGCGTATAAACTAGGTTTATGGACGCCACCTGTTCGGCATACCATGAAGCGAGAGTTTTTCCTTCGGGTAGCCCTAAAAGTGCGGAGTAATTGAGCTGCGCTTGTTCCGATGGAGCTGAGGGGCCGGCTCCATGGCTTGGTGTCAGCACTGGTGGTGGTGTCTGTTGCAACACCCCGGTCGGAGTTTGGAATACGGCTCCGTTTGTGGTTTGACTGATGATCCTCGCTGGTGGTGTTTGGAAAGTGGGTCCAGCTGTGGTTTGACCAACAACCCTGGATACACTCCCAAAGATAGGAGGAAAATCATTGTTCAGTTGTCCCTCTTGGATGGTTTCGTTCCTTTGACCCCTTTGGACGTGTGCTGTGTCCGAAACGAGTTCAAAGGAAGAAACTTCTCCGTCGACTGGGTGTGAAGGGGTTTGTTCAGCCATTTTTGACGAGTGTTTTTCAATAGAGAAAAGAGATGAGGTTGGTTTTGCAAAAAGCGGATGGCGCCAATGATGAAACACCGATTAACACAAGGTTTATCGATGGGGTTATTTCGTCTGTGGGTTCAACCTCTTTTCTTGCTCGTAACAATGGCTTGAGATCTGCAAAACAGTAAACATCGTCAGTCTCGTTAAGAGGGGGAGAAGGGGGATTTCCCTCTTAACCAGGCTCCGGTGTGAGAATAAGTACTGTTCTGAGAGGAATAAAACAGTGTGTGTATAGAGTGAGTATGGAGAGTAAAGATCCTGAACCTGAATGATGAAGGGTCCTATTTATAGCCGGAGGGTGAAGAAGGAAGGAGCAGCTATGCCAGCTGTGGGTGCGTGCCAGCTGTCCGACCAAGGGGAATATCCCCTTGGTCTGCTCTGTCACGGCAGGTGTAGTGGTACACGTGGCATTCTTACATTTGACCACGCTGGATACCTCGTACTGGCGTTGTCAGTCCTGCTCCCTG
Source organism: Helianthus annuus (assembly GCF_002127325.2). NCBI lineage: Eukaryota > Viridiplantae > Streptophyta > Magnoliopsida > Asterales > Asteraceae > Helianthus > Helianthus annuus. The sequence continues at coordinate 20,047,270 of NC_035435.2, read as the reverse complement.
ATTTGTCGCAGGCCTATGTGGCGTTCTGCGAGTGGTGACACGTGTTGTCCTTTATGTCGGATAGAGCATCTTTGGTGCCAGCTGCGAGTCTTCTAGAAGTTTCTAGAAGCTTCTGGGTTGCTTCGCTGACGTGGACGCCTTGTATGCTCAAAAGTGGTGTGGTCCCTGCCATGTAGGCAGGGAATTGGGACCATACCTCTTCAGCCGCGTATCGCGCGGGCATTAACCTAGTGTTAATATAATACAACATTAGTAGATTTGAATATGTGTGTTTTCTGACAGAGAGTGGGGTTGAGAGAGAAGACAAAAAAAAAAAAAAATAATAACAATAGTAGAGGTCCATACCGTTGTCAAAATAGATTGATAGTAATATGCTTACTTCGTGGCTTCTACCACTAACCTTTCTTTCTTTCTTTGGATAAAGTTTGCAATACATTTGACCTTAAAAGGAGGCACTAAGTTAATAAGGGAGGAACAACTCATAGAGGCTACTAAACAAACATAAGGTGTTGATGTTTGGTCTTCAACTACTTTTGCAACATAAAATGCTGTTATTCCATGCTTAAAAAGCCCTTTAGAGCTGGATTTATAATCACAAAAAACAAATAGATTATAAAGAAAAATTAGTTATGTAATTCTCTATAGTCATTGTTTCACCATTATATATTAGAGTTCTCATACTTTGAACAATGGTAAAGAGTACGTTTTACCATTATATCAACTTTCCTTTTCTTTCTATGGTGTCCATCTAATTGTATTTATTGAATCTTTATAAAATTTAATAGACCGGATCTACTAATATTTTTAAAAACATTGGGTTCCGGGGACCCCGACCCACTCTATGTGGGTCCGCTCTTGATAGTCGGTACTAGGGGTGTGCAAAACCGAATTAACCGAACCATAACCAAATTAACCGACAAAACCGAACCAAATCAAAAACCGGTGGGTCGGTTAATGGTTTTTTTGAAAACCGAAAGTAGCGGGTCGGTTATGGTTATCAATGTTTCCATAACCACCATAACTGAACCGAACTGACATGTATTAAATCTTTGTAAGATTTAGAACTTTTCACCAGCTTTTTAATATTTAATGTTTCTGATTAAAAAAATCGTATTTATTGGTTATTTCATATCCTTTTGCGGTTTAGGTTGAATATTTATTTGAATTTATAGAATATATCAGATCACTTTATTTGAATAATCGGTTATATGTATTTTTTAATATTATGTAATATACTAATATCTACAAATATGCAATAACAATTTATTGCATGTTAAAAAACATTAAGCTATTTTTAGCTAGGCTAAATACACGGCTAACCATCGACAACCGACCTGCTATAACCATCAAAACCGATTAATCATAACCGATTGGTTATAGTTATGGTTATCCACTAACCGATATCGCGGTTATGGTTATGGTTTTAGGCTAAAACCGACCCAAACCGATCCATGCACACCCCTAGTCGGTACGTGATCATGTTGCACCTTAATTCGCGACGATATGCACAATTTATCTGAGACATGGTTATACCCTATCTATAACTTATCATATAATCTTTGTGAGGAGGTTTTACTATTATTTTTTTGAGTGTTTTGATTGGCTAGTGATATTTGTAAACTAAAGGGTGGATGTCATGTGACATACACTATTGTTTTTATTTTCTTTACCTATATGTACAAGTATTAAACATATGTATATTTATGTTTTATTCCCTTAAATTATTACTACAAGTAAAAAAAGTTTCCCTTAGAGTAGTATTATAAGTCTCAAATAACCCTTATGGTTTACTTTTAATAAACCATATACTTTCTGAATTTATTTAACTGTTATTGTCGTTATTTTCATTATCATTTACTATTATATAAATTCAAACCCGATTGATTTGCGAGTTAACACGCCACAATATCTCATTCAGTTTAATGGTATTTTGTTCGGTTTAACGGTACCGTCTTTTTACATAAGATTTAAGATAGCGTCAACGTCTGTGGTATAACGCATGTGTTTACATAGAAAATTTTGTTTTTTTAATTAAACTCTTGAATTAACGCATGAAATTTGTATTTACTTTTAATGGATCCACTGTAACGTGCGGGCCGTGAAATACTTTGTATTTGTTTTTAACGAATCCACCACAACACACGAATCGTGAAATACTAGTGGTTATAATTATAGGGGAGGTTCATTTGAGAATAAATTTAATTGAGAAGAAAAATAACAAAAAGTACAATTGTAAAATGTTAAGTAGTTTTTCATTCATATCATTTATTACTATCTTTAACTAATTAATTACTCATAAAGATTATCATTCTTTACACTAATTTTTTTTGCCTACACACATAAAAATTTATCCTACACATTTCGAATTTTATCCTACACATATTTAAATTTATCCTACACAACTCGTAATTTATCCTACACTCTATTTTTTTTTTTTTTTTTTGTCTTTTGAAAACATATATATTTTGAAAAATAAGTTACAAATTTAATGTAGTTAGCTATTAAAGAGCAAGACTACAAATTAATGATCTATGTAAGTTTACAAATATAACCTTATAAATGTAAATATTAAATAAAATAAAATGAAACTTATTGATTGAAATTTTTTTTCTTTTTAAAAAAAAAATTCTTATAATTTAAACACCTCACTATGATTCTATAAAGCATCGTGAAACATGACACCTCTGATGATTTCTTCTTTTTTAAATGAAAACTGATTCATGGGTTTAATTGACTTTTTCACGTTTGACCTAAGAAATATGACTAGCATTGTTATAAAATCAAAGAAAAGTAGTTTTATGCACAAGTAGTTTTATGGGTATTAAGACATCAATCACTAGCAGCATACATGTTATGGGGATGGTTATCTTGATAATGCTAAATATTGCAAGAACCGTGAAAACGAATGGAAAATCAATCAAAACCATTTTTTAATACAAACCTAATTGTAATTAAGATACAACATCAAAAAAAAAAAAAAAAAAAAAAAAGAGTTTACAACATCAAATAATTCATTTATCCTCTCAAAATCACTTTTATTAGATTTTTTACACATGTGTAAATATAACAAATTTACACATGTGTAAATGGCAAACTTAAACATGTATAAATTTTCTTTATTTATGAATTTACATAAATTTAAATGTGTAAATTAAATTTCTAACATTGTATTCAAATAATAAAGATAAGTGCAAAAAAAATTGAATTTGAAATTGTTTTTGACCAAGTTCTCGTGGTTTTTTCATTCGTTCTCACAGGTGTCACCATATTTAGTGTTCTCATTTAAACCTTCCTCTACACACACACACACACACATATGGGTGAATGATAGAGAGAAAACCCATTTTAGTTACGAAAACTCAAGAAAATCTTGTGTAACAAACTTTTTTTTTCTAAAAAAATTGTGAACAATTTACATAATTGAAAGGCCACCAAATGCAATTACTATTATTTTGTAGAAAAAAGATCAAATACAAATACTTTTAACGTACAAAATGTACGAATTGAAGGTTTTCCTGAAAAAAGAATGTTGTGACATTTTCGTAATTATTTTACTCCTAGAGTAATTATCAAAATTACTTTACAAATGATCTTGTATAGTAATTTTATAAAATGATCTTGTAAGGTAATTTTGATCTTACAAGTTAATTTGGTAGACTATCATAATTACTCTACAAATGATCTTGTATGTTAATTTGGTAGAGTATCATAATTACTCTAAAATTGATCGTGTAGGGTAATTTTGAATTGTAAGTTGTTTGATAAACTTGTAGAGTAATTCTGATACACTTGTAAAGTAATTTTGATAATTACTTTACATGATCATTGTACAAAATTACCATACAAGATCATTTGTAGAGTAATTTTGATAATTAACCTACGAACAAATAATTACGAAAATACCATCCTGCTTTTTTTTGACATTTTCATGTCTTTCGTACGTTTTATACATTAATAATATTTGTACGCGAACTTAACTCTAATTACTATTATTTTTGTAAGTCTGCCTTAAACCTATAGTAAAATTTAATTCTCTAGTTGTAACTTGTTACTCGGTCTCACACCTATCGGACAGCAATCCCACATAAGTGGGTAAACTTGCTGGAAAATATGGCTGACAAGGAGCGACATCATTTTCAAGCAAAAGTCAATTTCGGTATCGAAAATGATAGCTGACATCAAAGCGGTTTCGTTTACATGGATCAACAACCGAGCTGGACTCTCGGACCTTGGATGGGATAATTGGAGGTCTTTTAATTTTTAAATAAAAAGAATATGTAATAGGCGTTAGTTTTTGTACTTTTCCTTCTGTTTGTATTGTTCCTTGAGCACCTTGCTTAAGTCTTTTTATAAAATTTCCGCCTTTTTCAAAACAACATAAGTTGGTAAACCTTTTTACCTCCCCCAAACCAATTGTTCTTCCAATCATCGGCACCCAACTATAATTAATTCAAAGGTTATACAAGAACAATTTAATACTTTATTAATTGCAACAAGTTTACCAATTTATTCATATCTTGAACTCTCTATTTTGCACATCTCAAAACTTAATTATACTCATAAATGATCCATAAATGTTTAACCTTCTTATATATCATAAAGAATTAGATTAGATACATTTACAAAAGTTGGAAAATAAACAAATATTCTAATTCACCCACACACTTAAATAAATATAATGCTCGAGTTCTATTGTACTAGCAGTAGTTATTTTATGTCTTGGAGTTTTAAACACAACATGGTGTGACTCAATTTTGGAGAGGTTATATTATTGTTTACACTGGTAATTTTGACTGGTCAACACATGAACAGTGCTTATATATTTAACTTAATGTTAATACTAATTAAATAAATACACAATTTTATTAGGGTTGGGTTTGTGTGACACCCTCACGTGAATGACTTATAATAATAGTTAGGTCCGTACAAATGGCTTTTGATGGTTCGCAACCTTTTCAATCCCCTTTTACAAAGTGAGATACTCATTTCTATATATTTACTAAACTAAAGACACTCATTTTTATACCCAATGTCTTAGGGTAGAAAAAGACTATATACCTAATAACAATTAATTTTTATTTATATACATTTTAACGCTTTGTGGTTTGTATAATTTGAGCGCATAGACGACGGGCACTCAAAGTAGAGCGAAAATTGTTAAACATGGATGATTAAGAGGTTTAGGATTGAGTTTGGAAATGACTTATTGACTTATTCGTTTTTTCAAAAAGCCAATAAGTCATTTTAAAAAGCCAGCATATGGGGTTTTTCCAAATGACTTATTGATTTATTGGCTCTAATAAGTTAATAAGCCATTTCCAAACTTAATCCCAAACCCCCCCCCCCCCCCCCCCAAAAGAAGATAGCTAGTGAAAATATCTTAATGTTGACACCCGATGAAACATGAAGAACATGTTCTTAATCTAGCGCAACTTTTATCCCGAATAAAGTGAAAAAAAAAAACTTAATTATTGAAGTGATCATAGATTCATAGTTTACTATTTCTCTTAAATTGCTCTTAAGCGGAATTATGTGTTGTGTTGATCTCTTTTAAGGACACAACAATATTAGCCAAGATTATAGTCCCCAAATACAACTATTCTATAACTAGTCTTTTGGCTGGCTTAATTATGTCACCATTTGCATTGCATGATAAACCTAAATATATTGGTTTATATGAATCTTGAAAAATTAGAACCATACTTAAAATATCATGCTTAAAATAACAATTGAACTCACAGCACAATTTAATTTATAATAAGAAAAATAAAAAAGAAATTAGAATCTTAGAGAATTCCACTAATCGGGCTAATTTATAAAAAAAGTTTCGCATTTGGGCCTAAAAGTGTGCCCAACAACTCAAACAAGGCTTGTTTTCACTATTCAAAATTTATACTTGGTTGTCGGTTTATGCTCATCTAATCAACAAAAGTTACTAATACCAATGGTATTGAACAGTCTAGAAAATTTTTAGAGAGGCTACAAAATTTAAAAAAAAAAAAATCAAATTTTTCCAAAATTTACACTACAGCCGGAGCGTGAAAAGGTAGTGAGGCTACCCCTTTGTACTAGCTATATCCGCCCCTGGTATTGAACACTAATCTTATCATTATATAACAAAAATAGAGATGCATAAAAAAGGTTTCCAATAAATATAAATAAGAAATGTAGGCAAAGTAAACAGTTTTGGATGGTTAATGAAAGCAATTCCGTTGTTAATTGCAAATGGCCCATTGTGTCTTGCTAGATATAAATCATTATTACTAATAATAACCAATTTAAATTCAGGGTATTAACTTTTTTTTTTTGAACGGTAAGGAATGACGTGCCAACCACCGTGACACCGGACACTGTGACCAAGTTTGACTACTCGACCGCCGCCAACCCTTTGGCTCTCCCAGATGCGCGGAAACCCGACCTCCACCCGCCCGAAGGCACGCCAATTGAATAATCGGTAAAACCTCCCGCCCATCCAAGACGAACCGGCGCCACCCACATTCGCCCTTTACCTGGATGCCACAGAAAATAATGAGGAGAGTAGGAGTCGAACCTGGGTCACAAGGAACACCAAGTCTTTCCCCAACCATCCCACCACTGCCTCATTTGCAGGGTATTAACTAACGTGGTAATGTGTTGTAGTGGAAAGTAACTCGGGGATAATAATGTGCCTGAACCGTTACATTTCACATTAGACAAATGTAAGGTGTTAGGAGATGGAAAAGGGTTTTTAGACAATGGTTGGCCTAGGGCAAAATTTTAGACGGTAAATTGAACGATTTGGGTAACGAGTCAAAACACGTTTAGGTCAAAGATACTGAAACTACAGTGAGCTTTTTATGACTTGCTCTTCGAAAAAAAACTCGATGTACCCCTATGCTTCAATCAACTATTGTGATTATGAAAACAAACTTGAATACATACACCTATGCTTCAATGTCCTTTTGTGGTTTATCAATGCAAATGTGGCTTATTTTGGATAACCCAAAATCCGAAATCTTAGTGCACATTTATATTAAAAAGAGTATTAACTTTTGAGTTTTCCATATTAGAATCCGGATAATGTTGATATTGTTAACAGTGGCGTTGACACGTGTATGAAGGTAGTCTAGTACACTATTATACATATAATAGTGTGACTATGTTTATTCATTGCACCTAATTTAAAGGAGTATCATCTTTGGGTACATGGCTGTCATACGGTTTCATTGGACATATACTCAATGTTACAAAAGTGAGGCATTTGAAATGTTAGAAATAGAGTTCAACCATTTGCACCCAATTAAAATAAAAATAAGCTATTAAATAATTACATTATTATATTAGAATTTAATTACATTATTGTTTATTTATAAATAAATTGATATTTTTAACAGGTAAACAAATCATTAAGTAAGAATTTGATTAAATAATCATTTACTTTTATATAAAATAGATATTTTAACTGGTCTTATGCTTTACTAACTGTTTCAAAGAGCAAATTATTAGAATGTCAACTTACAATATGTGATTTAATAAAATATTGTATTTTCATACAAAATAAAATAAAGAAAAAAAAAAACAGCATTGTTTTGCATGCTATTACTAGTCCAAAAATATCGTACACATACACGACAGAGGACTCTGATCACATTTTTCTTGTGGAGATTCTAAATAAACACTAGCGTTTGTCAACTTTTGCTCTATTTGGTTTTTCCAACTTTGTATATAAACCATTGAACCAGCCGAACTATTTAAATCGAAGGATGTCTGCCAGTTTGAGATTCGAATAGTTCGGTTTTGATGTTTTGATGTTTCAACAGTCTGATTTGGAACAATAAAATCGGCTCCATGCGTAGATATGTATATGTGTTATAATCATAAACTGATTTTTCATCATTTTTAGAGGTTTTAATACGAACATATTATTTTGAAAGAAAAAAAATTAAAAAATCAGTTCAGCCTGCCAAAACAAAATCCTAAAATTAGCCGGTCCGGCTGGCCACTGCATCCTGATAGTTCAGTTTGGCGTTTCTTGAAAATGTAGTTAGCGGTTCAGGATGGTATTTTTGTCAAAATGCACCAACCCTGACCAAGAACATACTTGTTTTTCTACCAACACTCAAAAACACCTTAAAACGAAGTATTAACTGAAATCATTTTTTTTTTTAATTTTTTAGAATTGTAATAGAAACTTGTCTGACTACTAGCATTTCAAGGGATAATTTAGACCTTCTAGTAAACTATTTAACTATTTAGGACTCCAATAGAGAGTTGGAGTAATTCACAAGAAGGAAAGATTGTTGCCATTCTAAGTAAACATTAGCATCAATACTTGGGACATGTTAGAAAAGGCGCCTCACATTCTAGGGGAAAATGTGATGGACATTGGAGCACGGATGGACACCGAATGCTTAGATAGGTAAAAGCAGACAACGATGTGGATGCCTTCCGGCAGCCAGCCCAGACAGAGCATTACTCTGACTTGATACAAAAGAAAACCAATAATTATATTAAAAACATATTTAAACAAAACATAATCAAATTAGATCTATACATAAAGACTCTATGTGAAGTATTGATAGAAATATGAAGGTAGTCCAGTCCATTATTAACTGTTTTTTAACAACAGTTAGTATATGAAGGTAACTTAGTCCCTCATGAAGGTAGTTTAGTCCGTCTGATACATCAAGAGTAATTAATAAATTCTATGAGATATAAACTCATAGATAAGAATCTTCTCGTGAAATAACAACGAAACTGCCTAGTAAGCATTTCAATTTCGTTGTACACCTCTCCATAAGCATCATACACCTTTCCAAATCCGCAACTTCCTTGATTTAGATTGATAATTACAATCTAAAAGGACGTTTGCGCTCTTTATATCATGGTGTACGATTCTCTTCTGTCATCACAACACATTTATGAAAGTAGTGTAGTCCACGTGTGCTCATTGAAGATCTTCCATTGCTGATCTTCGGATCGCCATCAAAGTCACAGATTAGAGACCCAATCTCTTCAACAAAAACATATATTTGACTTTGCTGAAACTGATGAACTGATACATTAAACTGGTTGTCAATCCAGATCTGTATTTAAAATTTGACAATAATAAAAAGTTAGAACAGATGCAAACATGGATCTAAAGTCAAACCCAATTAAACCGATCTAATTTCATCATCCATGATAGGTAAACATGACTATGTAATTAAAATAAATGCGGATCTGTTATGGGTACGAAAGTAAGGAAGCATAATAATAAAGAAAATACTTACAAGATAGATTGTGCGGCCGTAACGGTGGTGCAGCGGCGGTGGTTGACTGGAAGATGAGAGGAAGAGGGTTAATTTAAGGGTGTGTGAGGGTTTGTCAAAACGAGTATATTAGTATTTAAACTTTAAAGTGGTAGGTAGATTGTGGAAATAACCTGGGAGTTTCGGACGATGGTATGAGGTAATTTGATAGAATAATTCTGTACTTTTTTTTACGGCAAGAAACCCGACATTCACCCGTTCGAAGGTACGACAATCGGATAATTGGTAAAACCTCACCTCCTATCTAAAACGAACCGGTGTCACCAGTATTCGCCCTTCACCTGGATGCCGCAGAAAATAATAGGGATAGTGGGAGTCGAACCTGAGTCACAATAAATATCAAGTCTTTCCACAACCACTCCACCACTACCTTATTGGCAATAATTATGGCCTTTTAACTCAACAATCTAAGTGGTTTATACCGTTAGAGCATTCACATCCATTCCATCAAATTCTATGTCTGGAGTTTTTATCATATAAAGAGAATAAAAAGTAGTTGTGAGTGGAGGAAAGAGAAAATTACTGTTTATCTGTATATTTGGAGGGACACTGTTTACCCCGTATAATTTTTTAATATATTTTGAAAGTGGTTATAAATGAAAGAGAGAGAAAATATAATGTTTTTTAATGTAATTTTGGATATAAATATGTGGAATGGATGCTAATGCTATTAGAAAAGCAATTTAAGTGATGAAAATGGATGTGGCATACATACATACATCTTTTCCACACCCCTTAACTTTAGTATTGAAATATTTAATCCATCAAAATTGTATGTGACATACAAGCACACGTCCTCAGGGGCGGACTTATGTAGAAACTACGGGTTCTCGGGAACCCATTCGGTTTTTAATTTTTAGTGTAAATATATATAAGAAACTGAAAAGGAACCCATAAGTAAATTATAAAGGGATCCCATAAACAAAAAAAGCCTTGGTTCCACCGGTTATGTCCGCGCTTTTCTTCCTAACTCACCCGAGTTTGAATCCCGTATCAAGTGTTTTTTTTTCGTTTTTTTTTTATTTCTCTTTTTAATTTTTTTTATTAATGTAATAAAACCCATTTAGGGTTATATCACAAAACACACGCCGTCACACAGCCACATAACAAGTAACGAACAGCAACATCAGCAGTTCCACCAGTCCACCTCCCACTGGCTTCCTCTCCGTTGATTGCTGCCGTCTGCCGACACCGCGACGTCCTTCCTCTCCGCTGCTCGGCTGCTCCGCCTCTGCCGATTGCTGCCAGACACTTTGTTTTTCTTATTCGAATCAGCGATTAGGTTAGAATTTTGATTACATCAGTGATTACAGTTTGTTATACATCTGTTTGTTTTACATCAGTGATTACAGCTTTTGATTACATTAGTGATTACAATTTATAATCTGTTGATTACATAAATTGGGTTTGAAATTAGGTTTTTAAGTTAATATTGCTGCTGAAAGTTTTAGCTTTTGATGTTTTATTGCTATCGAAACAGTTCGATTAAGTGGTTAACCATCTGTTTGTTTCACTAAAATTCTATTTAATCTTTAGATGAAAGAGAAAGCTCTTTTGGTGATTACTTTTTCAAGTCATCATGTCTGATCTTCTAAACGATTACTGTTTAGTGTAACAATTGCTTGCATTAATCAGAAGACTATTTGGAACATGAAGTATGGAGTAAGATAAGATCAAAATATATTACTATTAACTCTGCAGTAGAGTCCTAAAATTAATTGAAAACTTGGGACCTTTTTCCGAATTCCAATATTGTAAACCATTTTCCTATATTCGGGAATAATAAACTGAACAAGTAACTAATTTACAACTTAGCCAACAACAATGTTTTTGCTAAGTGAAAATGCGAATTGAATAGTAACTTCTATATGCCTAATTGAACAAATAATCATTTGACACAACACAAACATAACATGAAATTCACAGGTTTGAGTTTAGCCTAAACAGGTTTGGGTCAGTTTAGGATCGAACCCACAAACACAGTTTAGCTAAATATGCCATGTTCAGGACACACTGGGAGGTTCGCGACCCGTTTAATCCGCTTATTTTTATTAGTTGTAAAACTAGGAAATACTATCTATTTTACATGTGATGTACCTTACCCGACGCGAACCGTCGAACCGACCCGAAGTTCTTTATGTTCAGTCCTAAAAAAGTAAACCCAGTGAAAAAAATTCCTGGATCCGCCACTGCACGTCTTCTAATTTATATTACTTTTTTATTTACAATAAGACTTGAACCCTGGTTATTTAGAAGAGATAATATTTCAACACCTTAATTAGAGTAAAAATATTTAATTCATCAAAATTGTATGTTTTATTGTTTAATACATAAATGAACCTGATGAGAGATCGAAATTGTGAGCGTTCTAAGAGTGGACCGTGGATGGGGGCATCTATCATGACTATCACACCCGATCATCATTTAGTATCTTGTTTTTTCATATTTCACTCATCACACTTGTAACACCCATCACATTCCAAAAAAAATATCACACCCAATCACAATTTAATATCTCATTCCTTATATCAATGTCAAAGTCAAATCCACACATAAGACACTCTTCCACGACCGTGATAGTCATCATGGCCAAACTCATCACAACCGTGAAAGGGACACTTGCGGCGGTGTTTCATAGGGCTGTTCACGAGCCGAGCTAGGGAAAAACTTGGGCTCGGCTCGATTATAAACCGAGATGGCTCGGCTCAGATTTGAAACCGAGCTGGAAATTTAAGCTCGGCCTCGGCTTGGGTTTTAAACCGAGCTGGCTCGCCTCGGCTTGGTTTGGTTCGATTTTGAAAAGAAAAATTAATACATAGCTCTTAAAATTCAGTAATCTGAAATATTATTCAATAACTCAAAAGAACATATCCAAAATAAGCTCAACCTAATACATTAAAGGCCAAAATTGTAAGGGCGTCTTCCTTCAATGAACACACGAACCGGATCGATCGAAAACACACGCGATGTGCGAAAACCACCGCGTGCCTCGTACCGCAACGTAGAGCTCATATAGAAGGTATAGAAGATGAGAGAATCTTGAATACATAGAGTATTCACAATCGACAATCACACAGATTGAATGTAGAACACAAAGCTAGGGTTTGTTTGCACAAGAAGTTTTCTCCAAAATTTCACTGTTTCATTGAATTGTCTAAGTCGCTGAATGCGTACAAGACACTTAGTATATATACACAACTAAATACGGACCCTTACAATGAAACCCTAGTCAGTACTTAACAAATAAGTACCGACCACTAACTAGAAAATACAAATTCGCACCATATAAAAGAACCACAAGTACTGACATTCTAAACCCACAAGTTTGCATATGTTAAGAACCCTTGTCCAAACTTGTGACACGTTCACATAATTACAAGATTAGTCCTTCAATGTTGAAACTTCAGTAGCATCTAGCATTTATCAAACTTTTGATGCATTTACAGACTCCCCCTTGATACATGCGGGATCTGCAAATCTTCATCGAGTCTTCGAGAAGCCGCTTCCCGCATTTATCATCCTGAGGTGCATTTACATACTCCCCCTTGATGTATGCGGGTTTTACAGATCTTCATCAAATCTTCGAGAAACCGCTTTCCGCCCTAGTCTTGTTCTTCACACAGCATCGAACAGCTCGAGCACACTGAAAAGCGAGCTTCCCGTCTTCTTTCAGTTAATCTAAAATAGCTTGTCAAAACTTCATTAGAACACATTAGAAATCCGTAAAGCCCAAATGAGTTTCAAAACCAACAAAGTTAACATATTTAAGCTCAAAAATTTTTAAGTAGCACATACTAATAAATATTTCTACCAACTTGGAATACGGTTTCCCACACGGACAACACACTTAGACTAACTTAGCAAGACTGATTGTTTTTATTAAAAGACTTATTTTAAATTACCTCACCGGATTGTTTTTAATCCGTTTTCAAAATTGTAAAACCCTTTTTGAGTATCATTAAAAATATAAAGCCCACTCATGGAAACGAGAAATAATTTTTTTTTTTGTATTTTTCAAAGTTTATATTAAAACACACCGAAAATCTTTTTTTTTTTTTTAATATTTGAAACGGAAATGAAACTAGGATATTTACAAGCATTATCTTTTTGTGGAAACGCGGACAAGAAGATCACACCGGCTTATCTGTCAAAATCTATCACAGTTAGTATTCATTTAACGATTTTAAGCACACAGAATGATAATGACAGTTCAAGATGTTTAACGATATACTTGTCCACTTAAGTTTTAGCAAATGTTCGAACACTGTTTTCGAGATATGTAATTAAGTGTCTTATTAACTGATATAACTGTGTTCCCCACCTTAGAATATACTCCCGTATCAAGACTACCAAAAATTACATCTTACAGGTGAGTATATCCAACTATTATCTATATCCGGCTAAAATTGTGAAACCTTGAGAGCTCAGGTTAGTGCCACCGCACTGACAGAGAGATGAAGGCTCGACTTTAGGTGGTGTACCAACACTTTAGTATCTTTTGCTGCACTTTGGCATTTTTTTCAGTATTATGTACCCGGTGGTAACATATATTTTGAGTTGTTCACCCGATGGTGACAAGCTTTAAACAGATTATTTGGTGATGACTGTTAGGAAGAAAAGAAATCCACTTGGAGGGTTTGCGCACAAATGAAGCGCTTAGCAAAGTATTATACGAGGTCCAGGCCATTGCGGACGCAAAACTAGAAGACCAAGTATAATATCCCAGATAATAATCAGATATAAAGACCTAGTATCTCAGAATTTTGGTAATCTCTCAAACGAAATTATGGTACCAAGACCATATATCTGAGAGATGTTACACACAAGTTACGCAGTTCGTTATCTTTATATACCAAAAACAGGTTCTTATTAACGCGTAAAACCTATCGTTACAACATATGATGAAGCTATCAACAGTTTAGGTTTAATTTTATAAGATACCCCGTAAAAGATATGACTGCCGATGTACTATCATTTCTTCTCACAATCAACGCGTCCTCAATTTTTCATTTTTTAATGTTTTTGGATTTTTGTGTTTTACGAAAAGCAGTGACCTGTACAAAGGACCGGAAAAATAAAGTTTCCATGAGGGCTTATGCAACCATCCTACTCAAGGTTTATCATCCTGATCATTCGGACTAAATTCTCGAACCTCGTCCGATCGAATGTCTTTGTAAACAGGCCTGCATAGTTGTCTAAGGTGTCAACTCTAACTATATCAATTAAACCCTTTTCAGCACAATCACGAATAAAATGATGCCTAACATCTATATGTTTAGTGTGTGAATGGTGTACCGGGTTATTTGTTATCAAAATAGCTTAATTATTATCTATCATGATGGGAGTTTGTGTATAATTCAAACGTAATCCCGTAATTGTTGTTGGATCCACAAGACTTGAGCACATCAGCTCGAAGCAGAGATGTATTCTGCTTCACATGTGGACAACGACACTGATTGTTGCTTTTTGCATTGCCAGGATATCAGACGGCTTCCAAGCAGTTGAGCACCACCAGAGGTTGATTTCCTGTTGATTGGGCACCCGCCAAAATCTGCATCAGCATATGCTATCAAGTCCAAGCCTCCCTCGAAGGGATACAACAATCCAAGTCTTGGTTTGCCTTTAAGATAGCGAAAAATCCGTTTGACAGCTTTCAACTGCGATTCTCTTGGAGTGGCTTGGTAGCTAGCACATAAACACACCGAAAACTTTATGTCGGGTCGAGATGCAGTAAGATACTGATGTGTGTTGGTGCGATATATTTTTTTTTTGATGAGTATTTAAGCCCCTTTTTACACTTTTAGCCAAGTTTTAAATTTATAAAACACGATATTTACTAACACTAAACACACATATGGGCAAGTGCACCCATCGTGGACGTAGTATAGTGTTGGTAAGATACCGAGGTCGTCCAAGGACACAAGAGCTTTTAGTACCGGTTTATCCTCAACGTCTAATCAAATCAAAAGGTTAGAAAAATGTTTTAAACTAGGAAAAATAAAAACTAACTAAATGCTGAAAAGTAAAATAAAATAAAAACAGATAGACAAGATGAATCACTTGGATCCGACACGTGTATTAGTATAACCTTTGATTATTTTCGCACTTTTGCACTTGTTTAAGAGATTATCTTAGTTATTGTAGTAGGCCCCTCTTTTGAAGGCGACGTTACCCTCAACCCAGTAGTTTGATTCAGCAAGGATACAATCCTAAAGGGTCGGATTATTGAAAGATAATGAATTAAGTTATTAATGCAAATTGTGGTAGGCCCCGCTTTCGGCGGTGACGTTACCCTCGGCTAAGTACTCTGAGTCAGCAGGGATACAGTCCTAAATAGCCGGGTTATAGTATTAATAGTAGTTAACTTATGAGGGGGTCAAAGAGTTTGGATCCCCGCCATCCAATACCTATGGGCATTGAAGGAGATCCTACTAAATTTGACCCAGGTCCCAAGCAGGACCTCTAAACGCTGAACAAAGGCAAGACCCTTACCAAACCGTTCCCTTAACCCCCGACCAGGTAGCCAACATATCTCCATATAGACCGTGGAGATATGAATGGTGAAAATCTTTTATTTTATATAGACAGTAAAATAATGCCAAGACACCACGGACAAACGATAAGGAAAGATCACCTTCAACATAAGTAACTAGTTATTAAAGTCATTAATACAAAACCAAATAAAAAGTGCAAAAGATTAAAAATAAAAAGTATTATACTAAACACTTGTCTTCACCAAGTGATGTAAGAGACTTAGGCAAACATGGCCTTGATTGTCAAGAACTCTTATTATCAATCTTGGATCCCGAGACGACTCACACACTCTATGATGGACAATGGATGATGGTGGTGGATGATGGTGTTATGGTGGTGGTGGGTGGTGGATGAAGTGTGAGAGAGGTGGTGTGCCAAGGGATGAGAGAGAATGGAACCAAGCTCCTCTATTTATAGGCTGAACAGAAGGCTGGACACGGCCCCGTGCCCGTCTGACATTCTCTCTCTTCATTAATTGTAATTCGCAATTACAATTAATGCGCCTGCTGTACTTTCACCACGCCCCCGTGCCCGCTGGACACGGCCCCGTGGTGGGCAATGGAAGCTTCTACTGGTTTGTCTTTTCTGCTGCTTCCTGGGCACGCCCCCGTGTTCGCTGGACACGGGGCGTGTTCAGACTCTGTTTTCTCTTCTTTGCCTTGGGAGGTGCCGTTGAGGGTCCGGGCAGTCTACTTTTGTTCCTTTTCTTGTATTTATGCTAGAATTAGTTGTCTTTTTGCTTCTTTTGTGATTTTGAGCTCATTTCATCCTGAAAATACAAAAGGAAGACAAAAACACTCTTTTTCCAACATTAGTACTTAAAAAGGGTTAGTTTTATGCCTTAATTGATGTGATTTATATGTTGCATTTTACACACATCAAATACCCCCACACTTGAACTTTTGCTTGTCCTCAAGCAAAACTCTTTAAATGTGGCTTACACTCCCAAATGGAATAGGTAGAAGAGAAGTTTTTTAGCTTGTCCTAGAGTGTCGGGAATCCAAGTCTTAGTAAGTTTTATTTTTATTTATTTACAATCCTATTCGTTATGATTTATTTTGAACGTTTCATAAGATAAATTACTTATTTGGGCATAGCATGCCTTATTAAAATTCCATTTATATACAAGTTCACATACCTCACGGGGGATCACTCAACACTCGGCCGAAGGTGTATATTTTTAGTGAATCACTCGAGAGCGGCATGGAACTTACGCCTTCCATAGGCTTGCCAAGCAATCAATCCTTCTCCTTTTTAACTTTTTACCTTTGTAAATATCAAGAGGACTTTTGGGTGAAGGGTTAGGCTTGGGCTAAAGGTGAGTGGTTGGGTTAGTGGTTAGTAAAAAGGGCGAAAAAATTTGTAAAAAGCGTCGGTTTTCGCGAAATACCTTGTTTTTAGTGATTTTTTTATTTTGAAGTATTTCTTCAAACAAGCTTTTATATAGCTTTTGTTTGTTTTTGACTTCATCGTATTTTTTTTTCATCACATAAAAAGGCGAGTTTTTACGAAAAACCGAGCTTGTTACTAAAATAAAGGGTGAAAAATAAAAAGGTTTTTGGTGGGTAAAAGGGTTTTTGGGGTAATGAAATGAAAGGTTTAGGCTCAAAGGGGCTATCTAGGGGGATTTTGGGTAGGTGATAAAAAAAATGAAAAATAATGGTTTTGAAAAAAAAATGGTTAGTCCTAATGCCTCCATCATTTACTTACTTGGGTTTAAGTTGGTAAGGACCGGGAATGTATCGTCGTGGCAAGTTCTAGATTTGTAAGAACCAAGCGGCTATTCACACAAGAAACGAAAAATGAGCATTTAGTCTAAATATGTATATTTTTATGCTCAATAAAGGCTCAAAACTCACTTTTGTGGGAATGGGTTTTTAATGTGATCAAGTATATATAATCGAATTTTTAACTAGACTTGTTATGCCGTTTCATAATTTTCTTATGTTGGTTCTTTGTTATCACGACGCTATCGGTTGTAAACTTGTAAAAATATAACCTTTTTTTAGAACTTGTTATTCCCAACTTAAACTAAGACAGGTAAATGAAAAAAAATGAAAAAGTTTTTGAAAAAATTTGGGGTGTTTAGCGGTTCCAATAGAGTTTTGTGTAAGGCTTGTGTTTAGGATTTGCAAAATTTCAAGGTTTAAGCATCCCCCCCCCACACTTAAATTACACATTGTCCTCAATGTGTCCAAAAATAATGTTTTTGGTTGATTAGAATGTGTAAAAGTGGGTTTAAAAGCAAAGTTTTGTGTTACTGGCATCCTGGACACGGCCCCGTGTTGACCGGGCACGGCCCCGTGGTCAAGTGCCAGTAACAAAAATTAGAGAATTGACACAGAAGCCTGGACACGGGGGCGTGTCCCTTGAACACGGCCCGTGTCCAGTTACCTGAACTGGGTGATTTTCTGCAGGGGGCTCAGCACGGGGCCGTGTTGGTTGGGCACGGCCCGTGTTGAGCCTTCTGTTATGGAGATTTGTGTCGTCTTGCTCTGTTCTTCGTGCATGGTTCCATTTTTCTCGTTCCCTTTTTCATCCATTACCACCATGAGTGTGTTTTATTTGAAACAACCATCAATCTTAAAAACCATCATAACATTGCGAAAATAGAGAGACATTACATAAAGTTAGCTAAATAACTAGGGGATACATGAGGTTATCATAAGGGTTCTACTTATTTAGGAAAATTTCGGGAATAACTTCCCGATGTAGTAACACTCTCTAGCCGATGGCTCCTCGGTTGTCATTCAAAGCCATTCTTCTATCTCCCTTGGGAGGTAGAAGGTAGCTTCATTTTCTTCGGTTTCTTGAGAAGGGACGTTCACCGGGACTCCCTGCACCACCCTTGGTTGAGGTACTTGGTGCATGGCGTGCCATTCGGCTGGAATGATGACCTCGGGTACTAAATTCCACGCCCTTTGGGTTATCACCGGAACCAAAGGTGGGGAAGCGAGAAGGTTTAATCTTTGGTGCAAGAGATTTACTTCTCGTAGGCAGCCCTCCAAACCTACCGTCAGATGATTAATACGATCCACCAAAGCTTCCTCTACTCCCGTCATCTCGTCTATGGCTTCCCTCAAAGCGTAAACGCACTTTACTAGGGAATCCTCCGCCGTGGACGACCTCCTTCGATTTCGGTTATTTCTTGAAGATGTTCCGCTGTTTCTGCTGGCCATTTTCTGCGAAAGAAGCCGAAGATAACTAAACTTTTGCAGAACAATACCTCGAACACGGCCCCGTGCTCAGCGAGCATGGCCCCGTGTTCAGCTGTCTGCAGGATTTTTGTCTAACGATTCTAGGGTTTTAAATTATTTTAATACACTTTTATTGTGTTTTAAGCTCAGATAATTTAAAACAAAGTTATAGAACTAACTTTAGACAAGAATCCGTAGTCAAAAAAAAAAAAAATCCTACAAACCTTACATAGAAGATTGGAATCATGGGTTTCCAAGCTTCCATGGAGGTGATGTTTGAAAAATTTTTGGAGGAAGGAGAAATGAACAAAAGTGGAAAAGACAAGATGGTCCTTAGGAACCTTCTTTTAGCACTTACCTAGGATGGTATATGTGAAGATCCCAGGAATCTCTGCTTGGTGAAGTGGTCAAAAATGAACAGGATTCAGGCTGCATTTAAAGAAAACGACAGCACACTGGACACGGCCCCGTGTCCGCTGGACACGGCCCCGTGTGCAGAGAAAATCCTGACACATTTTGTCCGTATTCTGACAGAATCAGCAGAGAATCTTCTGAGTGAACACGGGGGCGTGTTGACCGGGCACGACCCCGTGTCGGCAGGCTGTTTTATGGAGTTTTGTCTCTACTAAGGAGTTAATTTATATCGGGTGGTTCTTGACTTGTTGGAACAACCCCAAAGTGCCTAAGATACCTTAATTGTCCTATACTAAGGCGAGAACGCAAAAGGTTATCGGTGAGGGTAATTCCTATTTTCATTCTAGGTGGACAAGTCCAACCCTTTTCCGGGCTCTCGTTAAAGAAGGTGTATGCCGAATCGCTCAGGTCTATGTATGCACCGAACGAAGTCGATGGGGAGTCCTTCACGGCACAATCGACACAGGGACGACTATCGTCCACGTCTTTTCTAGGTATGAAGGTATTTTCGGGAGCAACGAGGTTGTCGGAATGCGGTTCCAACATTTCCTCATGGTCATCATCTTGGGATGGATCTATAAAATCCTTCCTAAGTTCTTTTGACCAGTTGAGAATTAGTTCTTCTAGTTGAAATAACTCGTCAAGGAGCATTTCTCCTAGAATATCTGGCTGGGCGCATTCGAGGGAGAGATAGTGCTTATTTTTACTTTCGCCCCTCTTAAGGTTACAAGGAATCGGTGGGTCTATATAGTGGGGCCTATAAGTGAGAAAATAACACTACTAGAAAATAGGCCTAATGCAACCTTTTAGATGCAACGTTTTTCGATTGAGTTGCATTTGAGTCTAATGCAACTTTGTTGAATATAAAGGTTGCATTAGAAGATCTAATGCAACCTTTTTCATAAAAGGTTGCAGAATTTTATTGGATTTGCAACCCTTTTCCTTATAAGGTTGCAAATTACATTAAAATTTGCAACTTTTGTTCAAAAGGTTGCAATTATAAAACTTCTAATGCAACTATTATTTTAAAAGGTTGCGTTCTTAAAAAGTTAAATGCATTACTTTAAAATGTTGCATCCGCATTATTTACATTCACACACACATATATTAACAAAATAAATATTGTTACAACAAATTTAATATGTTTCTTCAAAGATTTTTACACCAAACTAATCCTCACAAATAAGAAATTCACAAAATCTAAGCAATAAGCACACTATTAATAGTTCTAGCCATTTAACATTTTAATTCCTCATGTTCGCCTCCACATAATCGACACCACAAACCATAAGAGTGCCGAAAGTAAAAAGAATTACTATCACTCATGTTTGTGTCAGAAGTTACCAACCGCTGGGATCTAACGGTTCTGTTTTCAGCAACTGAATCTTGGGCACGGGGGCGTGTTGAGTGGACACGGCCCCGTGTTCAGCCTACTGTCTGACTTAAAACAGGATTGCCAGTTCCAATGATTGAGCACGGGGCGTGTTCAGCAGGCACGGCCCCGTGTTGAGCTCTGCAGAAGCTGGAAATTAAAGAAAAAATTCTAAAAAAATTAAAGAAAAATAAAAATATGATTAGGCCGTTGATTCCTAACTATCTTAAAATCCTTGTGTCCCCGGCAGCGGCGCCAAAAACTTGATGTGTGTTGGTGCGATATATTTTTTTTGATGAGTATTTAAGCCCCTTTTTACACTTTTAGCCAAGTTTTAAATTTATAAAACACGATATTTACTAACACTAAACACACATATGGGCAAGTGCACCCATCGTGGACGTAGTATAGTGTTGGTAAGATACCGAGGTCGTCCAAGGACACAAGAGCTTTTAGTACCGGTTTATCCTCAACGTCTAATCAAATCAAAAGGTTAGAAAAATGTTTTAAACTAGGAAAAATAAAAACTAACTAAATGCTGAAAAGTAAAATAAAAAAAAAACAGATAGACAAGATGAATCACTTGGATCCGACACGTGTATTAGTATAACCTTTGATTATTTTCGCACTTTTGCACTTGTTTAAGAGATTATCTTAGTTATTGTAGTAGGCCCCTCTTTTGAAGGCGACGTTACCCTCAACCCAATAGTTTGAGTCAGCAAGGATACAATCCTAAAGGGTCGGATTATTGAAAGATAATGAATTAAGTTATTAATGCAAATTGTGGTAGGCCCCGCTTTCGGCGGTGACGTTACCCTCGGCTAAGTAGTCTGAGTCAGCAGGGATACAGTCCTAAATAGCCGGGTTATAGTATTAATAGTAGTTAACTTATGAGGGGGTCAAAGAGTTTGGATCCCCACCATCCAATACCTATGGGCATTGAAGGAGATCCTACTAAATTTGACCCAGGTCCCAAGCAGGACCTCTAAACGCTGAACAAGGGCAAGACCCTTACCAAACCGTTCCCTTAACCCCCGACCAGGTAGCCAACATATCTCCATATAGACCGTGGAGATATGAATGGTGAAAATCTTTTATTTTATATAGACAGTAAAATAATGCCAAGACACCACGGACAAACGATAAGGAAAGATCACCTTCAACATAAGTAACTAGTTATTAAAGTCATTAATACAAAACCAAATAAAAAGTGCAAAAGATTAAAAATAAAAAGTATTATACTAAACACTTGTCTTCACCAAGTGATGTAAGAGACTTAGGCAAACATGGCCTTGATTGTCAAGAACTCTTACTATCAATCTTGGATCCCGAGACGACTCACACACTCTATGATGGACAATGGATGATGGTGGTGGATGATGGTGTTATGGTGGTGGTGGGTGGTGGATGAAGTGTGAGAGAGGTGGTGTGCCAAGGGATGAGAGAGAATGGAACCAAGCTCCTCTATTTATAGGCTGAACAGAAGGCTGGACACGGCCCCGTGCCCGTCTGACATTCTCTCTCTTCATTAATTGTAATTCGCAATTACAATTAATGCGCCTGCTGTACTTTCACCACGCCCCCGTGCCCGCTGGACACGGCCCCGTGGTGGGCAATGGAAGCTTCTACTGGTTTGTCTTTTCTGCTGCTTCCTGGGCACGCCCCCGTGTTCGCTGGACACGGGGCGTGTTCAGACTCTGTTTTCTCTTCTTTGCCTTGGGAGGTGCCGTTGAGGGTCCGGGCAGTCTACTTTTGTTCCTTTTCTTGTATTTATGCTAGAATTAGTTGTCTTTTTGCTTCTTTTGTGATTTTGAGGTCATTTCATCCTGAAAATACAAAAGGAAGACAAAAACACTCTTTTTCCAACATTAGTACTTAAAAAGGGTTAGTTTTATGCCTTAATTGATGTGATTTATATGTTGCATTTTACACACATCAGATACATTAAAGAACCAATCATTGCACGATAAACCGAAGGATCCACTTCAGGATCTTTTTCCTTTTCATCTGACAACTTGTGATTGGTAGGCAATGGAGTTTCGTATGGTAGACTATCTTCCATGTTGAATCGCTTGAGGATCTCGTGGACGTACTTCGTCTGATGAGTATACGTGCCATTCTCTTCCTGATCCACTTGTAACCCGAGGAAAAACTTTAGCTCACCCATTGCACTCATCTCAAACTTCGATTTCATCACTTGTTCGAATTCCCGATAAAGCTCTTCATTTGAAGAACCAAAAATAATGTCATCAACATATATTTGCACAATCAGGAAATCTCCCCCTTTCTTTAAGATGAAGAGAGTGGAATCTATTACACCACGAGTGAATCCGTTTGCCAACAAATGCTTTGACAACGTCTCGTACCAAGCACGAGGAACCTGATGAAGACCGTATAAAGCTTTGTCCAGCAAGTACACTTTGTTCGACGACTCTGGAGCTTCAAAACCCGGCGGCCGGGATACATACACAGTTTCTTGCAACATCCCCTAAAGGAATGCACTTTTAACGTCTAACTAATAGACTTTAATACGCATGTGAGCATCAAAGGCTAAGAACAAATGAATTGCCTCTAGGCAAGCTACTGGCGCGTAAACTTCCATGTAGTCGATCCCTTCTTCCTAATTGAACCCTTGCACCACCAAAGGAGGTTTATTCCTGACGATGACTCCTTTATCGTCCTTTTTACATTTAAAAACCCATTTCATGTTGATCGCGTGCTGGCCCTTAGGAAGATCTACCAAGTTCCAAACCTTCAGCTTGTCAAACTGAGCCAACTCCTCCTGCATCGCCTCACACCACGAGCTATCTTTCAGCGCCATGTGGAAGTTTTTCGGCTCTATGCGAAATAAAGCACTCATGCAGGCTTAAGCTGTAGATCTCCTTCTCTTTGATTTATGTGAACAAACACTGCATATTAGTAAGACTTCTGCTTCGAGTCATTATTCCTTCACGCGGATCTCCAATAACATTATCAATAGGATGATTCCTATTTGTCCGAGTGACAGGAACAACTGGAACTTGCAGATTTGTACCCAATTTTGACTGGATCTCCCCATCAACAGATGCATTA
Source organism: Helianthus annuus (assembly GCF_002127325.2). Taxonomy (NCBI): domain Eukaryota; kingdom Viridiplantae; phylum Streptophyta; class Magnoliopsida; order Asterales; family Asteraceae; genus Helianthus; species Helianthus annuus. Next base: position 20,023,391 of record NC_035435.2, on the reverse strand, counting down.
CTAGATGCTTGAACATTTCCTGAAGACGTGCCAACATTTGGATATGTTGAAAAATCAACAAAAAGGTCACCAATTGTATTTTGAGCAGCTTCAGCTTCAGGAGCAGCTACAACGTCATCATCAGAATCACTTGAATCTGCATCATTAGAGGGTTGAGTAACTCCGACATCATTTACATTTGATGTGCTGGCAACGTTTATTCCTGAATCACCATTTGAAAAGACATTTGTTGGAATGCTGGTACGCCAACCCGCATCCACTTCATCTTTCTCGATCAAGTGTGAGTACACTAGTTCAGTCTCATCATCTGTAAAATCAGGTAACGCAAATCAAACAACTTATCATAATAGTAGCCAGTTTTGGGACTGAACTCAGATGGTGGAGGATCGTAACTCAAAGGAGTTATATCAAAGACTACTTCCACCATCCGTTTCTTGACACTGTATACTCGTTTGTTCAGAGAGCCTAGTTCGTGACCTAGGAAGAAACCAATTTCTCCAAGCTCCCCAAAATTTGGAGTATTCGATGTCCGTCGGATCATACACTTAATCCCAAAAGGTTGGAAACCTTTCAAATTTGGTTTCTTTTTCTCAAGATGTTCATAACACGTTTTATCTTCCCGTTTCACTGTAAGCACACGATTCAACACATAGCATGCGGTGTTTACAGCTTCGGCCCAAAAGAATATGGGCAATTTGGATTCTGAGAGAAGGGTTCTTGCAGCCTTGATAAGTGTCCTGTTCTTCCTTTCAGCAACTCCATTCTGTTGAGGAACATAAGGAACGCTAAAGTGATGAACAATACCCATATCACGGCATAACTCATCCATATTTTGATTTTTAAATTCAGTTCCGTTATCACTTCTAATTCTTTTGATGGGTAAAGAGTAATTTTTATCTAATTGTTTAAACAAATCTTTCAAAGTTCCAAAAGTTTGATCTTTCGATTTTAAGAAAAATACCCACGAATATCTTGAAAAATAATATGTGACAACCAAACAGTAAGACATACCACCAATGCTGGCTACATGATCGGACCAAACAAATCCATGTGAAGCAGCTCTAGTGGTTGTTGGATAGAGTTTATCTTTTAGGCTTATGAGGTTTACGTTTGATTTTCCCTTTCTCACAGAATTCACATTTACTGTGCATATTGAAACTACGTAAAGGAACACCCAACACCAAGTTGTTTTTTATCAAGTGGTTCATTTTGCGTAGATGCACGTGTCCCGTCCTTCGATGCCATCTGAAAGATTGATCTTCTGTTTCCTTTGATAACAAACGCGTTGCCGGACCAAAGGAGTTCACAACCGGACGCATGTCCATCACATAGGTGTTGTTCACTCTTTGTGTCACACCCCGACCACGTAGGACAACAACCGTGGTGGAAACGTCAGGGAGTGTTGCAACAGAAGCTATTGTTTCACAACCATGGATACATAATAGTTTTGTTTTATTGATGAAATTTAAACATTACAATGTCTTAACACATAGAACAAACAAGTTTTATATCATCTATCATAGTTATTATATCACTAAGGCCTTGTCCAGATCCTACGTGACGCATGCATCCTAGAAGTCAATCAAGCATCAACACCTAAAACATATGTAAAAACTTAGTCAGCAAAGAAATGCTGGCGAGTACATAGGTTTTATAGGAGTTTCGGATTCATGGCTAGTTTAAATGTTGTAATACTTTATTAAAAACTTTGTTTTGAAAAGAGTGTAATATTGCAACTTAATTAACCAACTTAAATCAAGCGGGTTATAGTTTATAAAACCTCGTAGCCATGATTCTTAACCCAAAAACATTTGTTTTAGTAAAGCAATTTGTAAAACATCTCGTATTAAATCGTTAATAAAATCTCGTTAATAAAACTCGTATGGTTTATATCATTTCGAAAACCTCTTTTGTGTGATATCGTTCCAAAATCGTTTGCCCAAGTGAACTAAATAACGCCACGGTATGTAATATGTTGAAAACACTTATATATAAGAAGTACCAGCGGCGTATCTACCATGTTTTCACCATATTACACCCGTCCCGTTATCTAAACACTAGCCAAAAACCAATCGTTTACCCAAATTGTTTAACATCATTTCCAAATTGTTTCCAAATCGTTCCCAAATCGTTTACTCGTTTAAATCGTCCTCGTTCTTGATGCGTGTCAGTGTGTACATGTTTTTAATAAATAATTAAGCCCTTTTTACACTTTTAACCAAGTTTTAAATTTATAAAACACGATATTCACTAACACTAAACACACATATGGGCAAGTGCACCCATCGTGGACGTAGTATAGTGTTGGTAAGATACCGAGGTCGTCCAAGGACACAAGAGCTTTTAATACCGGTTTATCCTCAACGTCTAACCAAATCAAAAAGTTAGAAAAATGTTTTAAACTAAGAAAAATAAAAACTAACTAAATGCTGAAAAATAAAATAAAAATAAAAACAGATAGACAAGATGAATCACTTGGATCCGACACGTGTATTAGTATAACCTTTGATTATTTTCGCACTTTTGCACTTGTTTAAGAGATTATCTTAGTTATTGTAGTAGGCCCCTCTTTTGAAGGCGACGTTACCCTCAACCCAGTAGTTTGAGTCAGCAAGGATACAATCCTAAAGGGTCGGATTATTGAAAGATAATGAATTAAGTTATTAATGCAAATTATGGTAGGCCCCGCTTTTGGCGGTGACGTTACCCTCGGCTAAGTAGTCTGAGTCAGCAGGGATACAGTCCTAAATAGCCGGGTTATAGTATTAATAGTAGTTAACTTATGAGGGGGTCAAAGAGTTTGGATCCCCGCCATCCAATACCTATGGGCATTGAAGGAGATCCTACTAAATTTGACCCAGGTCCCAAGCAGGACCTCTAAACGCTGAACAAGGGCAAGACCCTTACCAAACCGTTCCCTTAACCCCCGACCAGGTAGCCAACATACCTCCATATAGACCGTGGAGATATGAATGGTGAAAATCTTTTATTTTATATAGATAGTAAAATAATGCCAAGACACCACGGACAAACGATAAGGAAAGATCACCTTCAACATAAGTAACTAGTTATTAAAGTCATTAATACAAAACCAAATAAAAAGTGCAAAAGATTAAAAATAAAAAGTATTATACTAAACACTTGTCTTCACCAAGTGATGTAAGAGACTTAGGCAAACATGGCCTTGATTGTCAAGAACTCTTACGATCAATCTTGGATCCCGAGACGACTCACACACTCTACGATGGACAATGGATGATGGTGGTGGATGATGGTGTTATGGTGGTGGTGGGTGGTGGATGAAGTGTGAGAGAGGTGGTGTGCCAAGGGATGAGAGAGAATGAAACCAAGCTCCTCTATTTATAGGCTGGACAGAACGCTGGACACGGCCCCGTGTCCGCTGGACACGGCCCCGTGCCCGTCTGACACTCTCTCTCTTCATTAATTGTAATTGCGAATTACAATTAATGCGCCTGCTGTACTTTCAACACGCCCCCGTGCTCGCTGGACACGGCCCCGTGCCCAGCAATGGAAGCTTCTACTGGTTTGTCTTTTCTGCTGCTTCCTGGGCACGCCCCCGTGTTCGCTGGACACGGGGCGTGTTCAGACTCTGTTTTCTTCTCTTTGTCTTGGGAGGTGCCGTTGAGGGTCCGGGCAGTCCACTTTTGTTCCTTTTCTTGTATTTATGGTAGAATTAGTGGTCTTTTTGCTTCTTTTGTGATTTTGAGCTCATTTCATCCTGAAAATACAAAAGGAAGACAAAAACACTCTTTTTCCAACATTAGTACTTAAAAAGGGTTAGTTTTATGCCTTAATTGATGTGTTTTATATGTTGCATTTTACACACATCAAATACCCTCACACTTGAACTTTTGCTTGTCCTCAAGCAAAACTCTTTTAATGTGGCTTACACTCCCAAATGGAATAGGTAGAAGAGAAGTTTTTTAGCTTGTCCTAGAGTGTCGGGAATCCAAGGTTTGTATAGGTTTTATTTTTATTTTATTTACAATCCTATTCGTCATGATTTATTTTGAACTTTTCATAAGATAAACTACTTATTTGGGCATAACATGCCTTTTTTAAAATTCCATTTATATACAAGTTCACATACCTCACGGGAGATCACTCAATCACTCGGCCGAAGGTGTATATTTAAGTGAATCGCTCGAGAGCGGCACGGACTTACGTTTTCCATAGGCTTGCCAAGCGATCAATCCTCCTCCTTTTTAACTTTTTACCTTTGTAAATATCAAGAGAACTTTTGGGGTGAAGGCTTGGGTTTAAAGGTGGGTAGTTGGTTAGTGGTTAGTAAAAAGGGCGAAAATCGTAACCAGTGTCGGTTTTCATAAAATACCTTATTTCTAGTGACATTTATTTTTGAAGTATTTCTCCAAACAAGCTTTTGTAGCTTTTGTTTGTTTTTGACTTCATTATTCATTTTTTTTTTGTCACGTAAAGGGTATGTTTATGAAAAACCGAGCTTGTTACTAAAATAAGGGTGAAAAAATGAAAAAGGTTTTTGGTGGGTAAAAAAAAATTGTTTTGGGGGTAATGAAATGAAAGGTTTAGGCTCAAAGGGGTTTTTCTAGGGGGATTTTGGGTAGGTAAAAAAAATGAAAAATAATGGTTTTGAAAGAAAAATAGTTAGTCCTAATGCCTCCATCATTTACTTACTTGGGTTTAAGTTGGTAAGGACCGGGAATGTATCGTCCTGGCAAGTTCTAGATTTGTAAAGACCGAGCGGCTATTCACACAAGAAACGAAAAATGAGCATTTAATCTAAATATGTATATTTTTATGCTCAATAAAGGCTCAAAACTCACTTTTGTGGGAATGGGTTTTTAATGTGACCAAGCATATATAATCGAATTTTTAACTAGACTTGTTATACCGTTTCATAATTTTCTTATGTTAGTTCTTTTTATCACGACGCTATCGGTTGTAAAAAAAAATATAACCCTTTTATAACTTGTTATTCCCAACTTAAACTAAGACAAGTAAATAAAAAAAATGAAAAAGTTTTTGAAAAATTTGGGGTGTTTAGCGGTTCCAATAGAGTTTTGTGTAAGGCTTGTTTTAGGATTTTGCAAAATTTCAAGGTTTTAGCATTCCCCCCACACTTAAATTACACATTGTCCTCAATGTGTCCAAAAATAAAGTTTTTGGTTGATTAGAATATGTAAAAGTGTGTTTAAAAACAAAGTTTTGTGTTACTGGCGCTCTGGACACGGCCCCGTGTTGACCGGGCACGGCCCCGTGGTCAAGTACCAGTAACAAAAATTATAGAATTGAAACAGAAGCCTGGACACGGGGGCGTGTCCGCTGAACACGGCCCGTGTCCAGTTACCTGAACTGGGTGATTTCCTGCAGGGGGCTCAGCACGGGGCCGTGTTGGTTGGGCACGGCCCGTGTGGAGCCTTCTGTTATGGAGATTTTGTCGGTTTGTTCTGTTCTTCTGCATGGTTCCATTTTTTCTCGTTCCCTTTTTCATCCATTACCACCATGAGTGTGATTTATTCTGCAAAAACTAAAAGATTAGACTAAACTAAGGATAGGTCCGCGGAATGCCTCCGTGGTGCGCCACGTTTATAAGGGTCCTTGGCTAGACCCGATTCCCGGTCACACGTCTTTTGATTGGAGTGCCTTGCCTCCCAAGTTACACCGTCGGAGAGCGGCATCCAAGCTTGAATCAATAACCTTCATGTAGTGGACCGGGTCGTCATCCTCTATTCTCTTCCCAACTCCAAACTTTACCTCATCGTCCCCATATCTCAAAGTTAGTGTCCCGTCATTCATGTCCACTACTGCTTGTGCGGTGGCAAGGAAAGGCCTCCCTTGAATAAGGGGGACCTCGGTGTCTTCCTCCATGTCGAGTATGACAAAGTCAACAGGATAAACGAATCTGCTTACCCTTACCAAGACATTCTCGATGACACCTTGCGGGAACTTGACCGATCGATCAGCGAGTTGTATGCTTATTTTTGTAGGGCTTGTGGTTCCCAAGCCAAGCCTTTTGAACATTGAAGAGGGCATGAGGTTAATGCTAGCCCCTAAGTCGGCCAAGGCATTGCGGACGGGAGATTCCCCTATTGAGCATGGAATCGTGAAACTTCCGGGATCGATCTTCTTTTGGGGTAGTTTATTGAGTACGAGGGCAGAGCATTCTTCGCCTAAGTTAACTAATTGCAAATTTTCAATTTTCTTTTTATGTGTAAGGAAGTCCCTCATAAATTTAGAGTATTTGGGCATTTGGGTTAGGACTTCGATAAAAGGAATATTGACATGCAATTGTTTTAGCAAACTTTCGAATTTTGCGAATTGCTCATTGGTTTTCTGACGAATTAACCTACCGGGGTACGGAACTCGAGGGGCCTTGGTAGGCTCTGTTGATGGGGGAGTGTCCTTCTCCTGCAGATGTGTTGGCGTTGATTCTTCCGTTGCTGGAGGTACTTCTGCAGGCCCTACGGTGCGGTTTCGTAGTGTGATGAGGTGAACTTGCGCCTTTGGGTTGGTTTCGGTATTGCTAGGTAATCCGCCTTGTGGTCTTTCGGAAAAATTTTGAGCTAGTTGATTTATTTGTTTTTCTATGTTTTGAATGCTAGCTTGTTGATTCCTAAAATTTGATTCTAATTGTAGGAATCTTTCCGAATTTTTCTTATCAGTGTCGGAGACAAGGCGAGATATGGTATCTTCGAGCCTCTCTCTTCCACTTTGTTGAGTGAAATTTTGCGACTCATTTCTTGATTGCTGAAAGTTTGTTCGTTGCGGTTGTTGGTTACTACTATTGCCGGGCTCCCTCCAACCAAGGTTTGGGTGGTTTCGCCATCCTTGGTTGTAGGTCCCCGTTGGAGGACCCGACGGCCTAGGTCTATTATCAATGTAGTTTACCATTTCTTGTTGATTGTCCGTTTCTTTCATGCAACTCCAATTTTCATGTGACCCACCACACCCTTCACAAGCCATGACCGAGACTGTTTTGGTCATTTCTAATTTTTTTTATTTTTGAAGAAAGGGCCTCGATTTGGGCTTGTAAAGAGGTGCTTTCGTCTACCTTATGGGCGCCCGGGGCCATAGATTTATTTCCCCGGGGAGTGTGCCACTGAAAATTGGTTTGAGCAATTTCCTCAATCTGATTATATATTTCGTGTGGGCGACGATTACCTAAAAGTCCCCCGGAGCTAGAATCAAGTGTCTGCCTAGTATGTGGCAACAACCCATTGTAGAAAGTGGATACTTGTTGCCATATTGCGAGGCCGTGATGGGGACACTTGCGTAATAGCTCCTTGAACCTTTCCCAAGTTTCATATAAGGATTCCCCGTCCTCTTGTGAGTATGTGTTAATTTCAGCCATTAATTTAGCAGTTTTAGAAGGAGGGAAATACTTATATAGAAATTTTTGGGCTAGTTCATCCCAGGTGTTTACCGATCCAGCTGGGAGGGTGTTGAGCCAAGCTTTCGCCCGGTCTTTTAGTGAGAATGGAAACATACGAAGGCGGATGGCGTCGTTTGATGCTCCATTGATCCGAAAGGTATCACATATTTCTAAAAAATTAGTTATATGTAGATGGGGATCCTCGTCCGCGAGCCCGTGAAAGGTCGCGGAGTTTTGGAGCATTTGTATCAAGTGCGGTCGAAGTTCGAAGTTATTGGCTTCGACATTCGGGGCATTGATAGCGGCGCCTAGATTACCTACGGTGGGCCGTAAGTAATCCATGAGGGTACGTTGGTCCGCCATTGGGGGTGGATCACCCGAAACCTTCTCTTGGTTTTTGGCTTTTAACCTTTTTCTGAGAAAGCGTTCGGGTTCTTCTAATGGTTCCTTTATGTCTTTATTGGAACTGGAGCTCATACACTACGTGAAGTTGGTGTCGGGTTCCAAGTCCTGCAATAAAAACAGAAAAGAATGTTGGTCAGAAGGTTCACCACGGCCCCGTGTCTAGCGAACACGGCCCCGTGGTCGGAGTTACAGTGGTTGTTTTTCAGATCCCAGTTACTGGAAGTTGGACACGGCCCCGTGTTGCACCGACACGACCCCGTGGTCAGCCTTCTGTAACTTGAAAAACAAAAACTGCCAGTAACGTTGCTGAGCACGGCCCGTGTCCGACCAGGCACGGCCCCGTGCTGAGCTCTGCAGAAGCTGAAAAATCTAAAAAAAAATCCTAAAAATTAAAGAAAAATAAAAAGATGATTAGGCCGTTGATTCCTAACTTTCTTAAAATCCTTGTGTCCCCGGCAGCGGCGCCAAAAACTTGATGCGTGTCAGTGTGTATATGTTTTTAATAAATAATTAAGCCCTTTTTACACTTTTAACCAAGTTTTAAATTTATAAAACACGATATTCACTAACACTAAACACACATATGGGCAAGTGCACCCATCGTGGACGTAGTATAGTGTTGGTAAGATACCGAGGTCGTCCAAGGACACAAGAGCTTTTAATACCGGTTTATCCTCAACGTCTAACCAAATCAAAAAGTTAGAAAAATGTTTTAAACTAAGAAAAATAAAAACTAACTAAATGCTGAAAAATAAAATAAAAATAAAAACAGATAGACAAGATGAATCACTTGGATCCGACACGTGTATTAGTATAACCTTTGATTATTTTCGCACTTTTGCACTTGTTTAAGAGATTATCTTAGTTATTGTAGTAGGCCCCTCTTTTGAAGGCGACATTACCCTCAACCCAGTAGTTTGAGTCAGCAAGGATACAATCCTAAAGGGTCGGATTATTGAAAGATAATGAATTAAGTTATTAATGCAAATTATGGTAGGCCCCGCTTTTGGCGGTGACGTTACCCTCGGCTAAGTAGTCTGAGTCAGCAGGGATACAGTCCTAAATAGCCGGGTTATAGTATTAATAGTAGTTAACTTATGAGGGGGTCAAAGAGTTTGGATCCCCGCCATCCAATACCTATGGGCATTGAAGGAGATCCTACTAAATTTGACCCAGGTCCCAAGCAGGACCTCTAAACGCTGAACAAGGGCAAGACCCTTACCAAACCGTTCCCTTAACCCCCGACCAGGTAGCCAACATACCTCCATATAGACCGTGGAGATATGAATGGTGAAAATCTTTTATTTTATATAGACAGTAAAATAATGCCAAGACACCACGGACAAACGATAAGGAAAGATCACCTTCAACATAAGTAACTAGTTATTAAAGTCATTAATACAAAACCAAATAAAAAGTGCAAAAGATTAAAAATAAAAAGTATTATACTAAACACTTGTCTTCACCAAGTGATGTAAGAGACTTAGGCAAACATGGCCTTGATTGTCAAGAACTCTTACGATCAATCTTGGATCCCGAGACGACTCACACACTCTACGATGGACAATGGATGATGGTGGTGGATGATGGTGTTATGGTGGTGGTGGGTGGTGGATGAAGTGTGAGAGAGGTGGTGTGCCAAGGGATGAGAGAGAATGAAACCAAGCTCCTCTATTTATAGGCTGGACAGAACGCTGGACACGGCCCGTGTCCGCTGGACACGGCCCCGTGCCCGTCTGACACTCTCTCTCTTCATTAATTGTAATTGCGAATTACAATTAATGCGCCTGCTGTACTTTCAACACGCCCCCGTTCTCGCTGGACACGGCCCCGTGCCCAGCAATGGAAGCTTCTACTGGTTTGTCTTTTCTGCTGCTTCCTGGGCACGCCCCCGTGTTCGCTGGACACGGGGCGTGTTCAGACTCTGTTTTCTTCTCTTTGTCTTGGGAGGTGCCGTTGAGGGTCCGGGCAGTCCACTTTTGTTCCTTTTCTTGTATTTATGGTAGAATTAGTGGTCTTTTTGCTTCTTTTGTGATTTTGAGCTCATTTCATCCTGAAAATACAAAAGGAAGACAAAAACACTCTTTTTCCAACATTAGTACTTAAAAAGGGTTAGTTTTATGCCTTAATTGATGTGTTTTATATGTTGCATTTTACACACATCAGTTCTAATTGTGATAACTTATATATGGTCGTCTCGTTAATAACATTCAAACCTTCGTGACTCGATCACCTCGCTTCTCGCTTCTCGAATTAACAAACCACCAATCGGTAAGTTAACAAACATCAGATTCAGTCGCTACCCACAACCCCCACACATAACCATGGGTGTAGTAAAGTAACGGGATTTGTCAGATCCTATGGTACCATAACCTATTACTGGTCGGTTGGGCCAAAATTAATGAATGTCATTCGTTATGTAACTACAACCATCAAGTTTTGTTCACATTATTGAAATCGTTATTAGTTTAGTAAAGATCGTTTTAATCGTTTTTGAAATCATCGTTTAAACCTTGAAAACATTTCGTACATATGAATCACCCCAAAACATTTAAAAACAGTAAAATAGGGGAACTATGTACTCACATGAAGTTCAAAGTATCCTCGATCAATAGAACTCAAGCAAACTCAAGCAAACCAGAGAAATCAAGTAGCACCTAGTAATCGAACCACTAGTCAAACAACAGACGCCTAAATCGGAAGATCGGACAGAATGAGGTCTTGTAAACCAAATGAGTGTTGGAACTCATGTGATATGGTTTAATAAAGCCTACATTCTAAATCGGAACCTAACCTAAGTGCTTTCGACCCATTGCGACCCATTAAGGTAGCTTACGCTACTTTAACGTATCGTACGCGCAAAATGCGTTCGAGACGTCTAACTAATCCTATGACAAGTATTATATGCCAAGACATGTTTAAATATGTTACATAATCAGTTATCTGTTAAAAGGGTATCTTGGTAATTTACCAAAGGCATATAACTACCTATCATGCGACTAATTAAACCTAAGTGACCATAAGGTATAACCTCGAAAGATTATTCCCTATGCTACTATGGTCACTAAACATGTTTGGTCGGATCCTAATGACCGACCAAACGGGTCGTGTTCGAAAGTCTAAGTGGGTGTTTAGTCCGCTTGACTTACGACTCTACACAAGCACTAATCTAAAAAAAAAGTGACGAGCTAAACATGTCGAAACATGTTTAGTTAAGTTAGAAAATAGGTTTGGTATCAAAACAAACGGTTTTGATACCTAAAGTAGCTTGGTTACAAAATACGCGAGAAAACGCATTCTGGCCGAAGCTACGACTCGTCACTGAGCCTAGATAACGTGGTAATCAGTAGGTTTAGTCACTAGGGACTATAACCATCGTGATTACGCTCACGTTATGAAGTTCAAACGAACTTCACATTGACCATAAACTGGTCAATGCAGAAAGTCAAACGCAGTTTGACTTTAATGCTAAAACGAATGAAAAGAACCAAAGAACACTTACAAAAGGTCCCCGCAAGATTTGATTCCATTTTTTCTCTCAGGTAGGAAGCATATACTTCCACTTAGAGAGCATAAATCAGATTTCAAATTGTGGGTTTTGAAATGAAATGGATGGGGGTATATATAGGATTTCTAGAACCGTTAAGATCGTTCCTCGTAAACTGAGCTTTGATCTGGACCTAACATGTGTGCCCATGGTTTTCTTAAAACCATGGGAGCCCCTAATGTGGACTATGTTCATTGAATACCAGCCCATGGTTTTGCAAAACCATGGGTGAAAACCATCAACACTTCAAAATGGACTAGGTTCATTGAATCTGCCAGAAATTTCAAAAATGGTCCCTACACTTGTAAAACTTGATTTTTTTGGCACTTTTAAGCCCCGTTAACCCCATTTCAAGGATCTAAAATAAAGTTAAAGTATAGGGAACTTAAAATATGCTCAAAAACATCTCGGATGTCGGTTCGTTTGGTCGTACGGTTGCGTTATTCGCTTAATTACGACGGAAGTCGTAACGAACGCAAAAACGATCCAAATTAAGCGACGAATGGAATTTTATCATGCCAAACACTAAAATAAAATATTTTAATGCTTACATAAATTTTTGGATGTCCGGATGTATTCAGAACGTAAGTTATGCGCGAAAATGCAAACTTATGCACTTTTTGACGCTTTTAGTCCCTGAATGAGCATAAAGTTTATTTTAGCATACTGAACCCCTCAAAGCCTATTTCTAAGCTATGTAAAGGATATTTAGGGTATGTTTAACTTATGATCAAGTTCCGGAGTGTTCGTTACTATACAAATCGGTATAGTTTCGCAGTTTGACACAAATAGTCCCTCGATCGAACAAAGTTGATTTCAACACACCAAACCATCCAAAACTTATTTCTAAGTTATGTGGAGGTTATTTAAGGTATTTTAAGCCTATTTCACTATTCCGGAGTGTTTGTTGCATTAAACTAGTTATATTTACGCATTAGTGTGCGTATAACCTTCCAGAAAGCGATTTAGAGCTTGAAATTGGAATTGAATCGAATTGTAAAATCACCAACCACAAATACACAAAATAACACCAAAACACATATAATAATACCAAAGCACATTGTTTTATTAATAATCAACATTGTTTTACATCGTCCATCGATTACAGGGCACAATTGTCACAGTCTCCCTTACTTTAGGAAATTTCGTCCCGAAATTTTAACTAGAGGAAGCTTGTGAAAACAAATGCGGATATTTCATCATCATATGGTCCTTACGTTCCCAAGTGAATTCTGGGCCACGCTTGGACTCCCAACGAACTTTAACCAAATGAATCCGTTTGTTCTTCAACTGTTTGAATGTACGGTCCACGATCTCCACTGGTTTCTCGACAAAGTGCATCGTTTCGTCGATTCGGATCTCATCGAGGGGAATGTGAAGATTAGTGTCAGCTAAACACTTTCGCAAATTGGACACGTGAAAAGTCGGATGAATATTTCCAAGCTCTGGAGGTAGCTCTAATCGATAGGCAACCTTCCCAATTCTTTCCACAATCTTGAATGGTCCCACATATCGAGGTGCAAGTTTTCCTCTCTTTCCAAATCTCACGACTCCTTTCCAAGGTGAAACCTTGAGTAGGACACGATCTCCGACTTGAAATTCTAAGGGCTTGCGTCGCATATCCGCATAACTCTTTTGACGGCTTCGAGCTGTCACAAGATTATCGCGAATTTTCTTGATTTTGTCTGTTGTTTCCAGAACGAGCTCAGGTCCAGTAAGCTGAGCTTCACCGGTCTTGTTCCAACAAACAGGTGAACGATATTTTCGACCGTAGAGAGCTTCAAATGGTGCCATTTTAATGCTAGCATGATAACTATTGTTGTAAGAGAACTCGATCATTGGTGGATGAGAGTCCCAATTACCACCAAAGTCTATCACGCATGCTCTAAGCATATCCTCCAAAGTTTGAATCGTCCTCTCGGATTGTCCATCTGTTTGGGGATGTTAAGCAGTGCTTAGATTTAGTTGGGTTCCCAAAGCAGATTGCATGGTCTTCCAGAAATGAGATGAAAATCGAGCATTACGATCAGAAATGATATCCAAAGGAACACCATGTCGAGATACAATCTCATCAACATAAATCTTTGCAAGTTTATCAGCAGATAGATCCTTGTGAATCGGAATAAAATGAGCTGATTTCATTAATCGATCGATAACAACCCAAATAGCATCGTGACCTTTAGATGTACGTGGTAACTTAGTGATGAGATCCATCGCAAGGTTCTCCCAGTTCCAAACCGGTATCTCTGGTTGTACAAGCAAACCAGAAGATCGTTGATGTTCAGCCTTGACTTTAAGACAAGTTAGGCATTTCGATACATACAAGGCAACATCTTTCTTCATACCAGGCCACCAGAACTTAGTACGAAGATCCTTGTACATTTTATCAGCACCAGGATGTATAGAATATCGAGACTTGTGAGATTCGTCCATCACTAGGGTGCGAAGATCGTCTTGTTTTTGAATTCACAAACGATCCTTGAAGTAGAGTAAACCATCGCCTTTCCTTTCGAGCTTAAGCTCAAGTTGAAGCGGCAACTCCTCACCTATCAAATTTTGTGAAACACAAAATTGCTGAGCTTGAAGAACACGAGTTTGAAGATCAGATAGCGTTTGAACAGAATGAAGCTTGACTCGCTCTTTTCGACTAAGCGCATCGGCCACGACATTCGCCTTACCAGGATGGTAGCGAATCTCGCAATCGTAATCGTTCAAGAGTTCAACCCAACGTCGTTGCCTCATGTTCAGCTCTTTCTGATTAAGAAAATGCTGGAGACTTTTGTGGTCTGTGAACACCACACACTTCGTTCCATAGAGGTAGTGTCTCCAGATTTTAAGCGCGAAAACCACTGCTTCCTAACTCAAGATCATGAGTCGTATAGTTCTTCTCGTGAACTTTTAACTGCCTAGATGCATATGCTATAACCTTGCCTCGTTGCATGAGGACGCAACCAAGGCCTAAGTTGGACGCATCGTAATAGACAGCGAAATCATCGCTTCCCTCGGGTAGAGATAGAACAGGAGCATTACATAACTTCTGCTTCAGCGTTTGGAACGCTTCTTCTTGTTTGGGTCCCCACTCAAAAGGCTTATTCTTCCGAGTCAAAGCAGTGATTGGAACCGCGATCTTCGAGAAATTAGAAGTGAATCGACGATATTAACCAGCAAGACCAAGAAAAGATCGAATCTCTGTAGGTGTCGTTGGCGTACTCCAATCCTTAATAGCAACAATCTTGGATGGATCCACATGAATACCCTGCTTGTTGACTATATGACCCAGAAACTGAACTTCTTTAAGCCAGAATTCACACTTGGAGAATTTAGCGAAAAGTTGTTCCTTCTTAAGGAGTTCCAACGTTAAGCGAAGGTGTTGCTCGTGATCGGCTCGAGTCTTCGAATAAATGAGAATATTGTCGATGAACACAATAATGAACTTGTCTAAATAAGGTTTACAGACCCTATTCATTAAGTCCATAAAGATAGCTGGAGCATTTGTCAAACCTAAAGGCATGACAGTGAACTCGTAATGCCCATATCTCGTGCGAAAAGCAGTTTTGGGAATATCTTCTTCGAGAACACGAAGTTGATGATACCCAGAACGCAGATCGATCTTAGAAAAACAAGAAGCACCTTGCAGCTGGTCAAAGAGATCATCAATTCGAGGTAGGGGATATCGATTCTTGATGGTAAGCTTATTAAGCTCACGATAATCGATACACATTTGAAAAGACCCATCTTTCTTTTTCACGAAGAGGACAGGAGCTCCCCAAGGTGAATAACTCGGACGGATGAATCCTTTATGAGATAACTCTTGAAGCTGTTTTGATAACTCTTGCATCTCTAATGGTGCAAGACGATAAGGTGCTTTCGCAATCGGGTTGGCATTAGGTACAAGGTCGATATGAAAATCAACTTGACGAACTGGAGACAAACCAGGCAGTTCATCAGGAAACACCTCTGGATAATCCCGAACAATCGGAGTATCCTGAATACTCTTACTCTTGTCTTTCTCCTCGGTGACATGTGCTAGAAAAGCAACATATCCTTTTCTCAAATAACTCTGGGCCTTTGTACACGACATAAGCTTCAAACCGCCAGATGCCTTCTCGCCACGAACTTCCAAAACATCGCCAGACGGAAGAGGAATACGAACAATCTTATCGAAACAAACCACCTCAGCGTGGTGTTTGGTTAACCAATCCATTCCAACGATAATGTTGAAGCTCCCCAGTTGCATTGGCATGAGGTCAATAGGAAAAAGATGGTTATCAAGGTTCAATTGACAATCACGAATAACAGAGTCGAGGACAAGAGGTTTACCAGTAGCAACTTCGACAGATAAGGGTTTCCTCAATTTAGTTCTAGGTATCGCAAGTAAAGGTTCAAAAGATAACGAAACAAAACTTCGATCGGCACCAGAATCAAAAAGAATAGATGCGGGTCGATTGTTAACAAGAAACGTACCATTGACAACAAAGGTACCATTGACAACGAGGTTGTCAGCCCTCGCCTTGTTTGAATTCAAGTTGCACGCTTGTCCACGGGCGGGATTCGCGTTCCATTGACATTCAGATAAATAAGAGAGGTATTGAAAACATCGACAAAGCACAAGGAAGGCGATCATTTGTTCCTTACCTCGAGTGAACAAATGACACGCAGTGACTAATCAAAGTAAATGGGTCAATATAATGTATCGCCGAAGACATGCTCGTCTATAAGTGAACACTCACCCCAAGAGTTCCCAGGTAAGAGTGACTGGTCCGATTATGTGGATTTGTACGAACACTCTAGCCTTAGACAGAAAACTCAGAGTACAGGCATTCACTCTTCCAGTTTGCACGTGTTCACATTATAGACCCAAACTTTGACGAGATTTTGAAAATTCAAAAGGAACTAAGCCAAACATGAATCAAACTGGAAGGGTTCAAAACCATATAATAGAGGGTTGAAAACCTAGTAATCAATCATCCTAGAACGGATGATTAATTTTTGAAGCAGATTCGGATTTGTGCTCTCGTTGGGGTTATCACCTAAGGATAGGTGATAGTTTTGTTTCAAATTCTAAACAAGTAAACTTGTGTTGGGGTCCTAAAAGTTATAGTCTAGGTCAAAGCATTACTAATAACCTAATTCCCTATAACCAATGGCTTTGATACCAACTTCTTCTGTCACACCCTGACCACGTAGGACAACAACCCTGGCGGAAACGTCAGGGGGTGTTGCAACAGAAGCTATTGTTTCACAACCATATAATAGTTTTGTTTTATTGATGAAATTTAAACATTACAATGTCTTAGCACATAGAACAAACAAGTTTTATATCATCTATCATAGTTATTATGTCACTAAGGCCTTGTCCAGATCCTACGTGACGCATGCATCCTAGAAGTCAATCAAGCATCAACACCTGAACATATGTAAAAACTTAGTCAGCAAAGAAATGCTGGCGAGTACATAGGTTTTATAGGAGTGTCGGGTTCATGGCTAGTTTAAATGTTGCAATACTTTATTAAAAACTTTGTTTTGAAAAGAGTGTAATATTGCAACTTAATTAACCAACTCAAATCAAGCGGGTTATAGTTTATAAAACCTCGTAGCCATGATTCTTAACCCAAAAACATTTGTTTTAGTAAAGCAATTTGTAAAACATCTCGTATTAAATCGTTAATAAAATCTCGTTAATAAAACTCGTATGGTTTATATCATTTCGAAAACCTCTTTTGTGTGATATCGTTCCAAAATCGTTTGCCCAAGTGAACTAAATAACGCCACGGTATGTAATACGTTGAAAACACTTATATATAAGAAGTACCAGCGGCGTATCTACCATGTTTTCACCATATTACACCCGTCCCGTTATCTAAACACTAGCCAATAACCAATCGTTTACCCAAATTGTTTAACATCGTTTCCAAATTGTTTCCAAATCGTTTACTCGTTTAAATCGTCCTCGTTTTAATTGTGATAACTTATATATGGTCGTCTCGTTAATAACATTCAAACCTTCGTGACTCGATCACCTCGCTTCTCGCTTCTCGAATTAACAAACCACCAATCGGTAAGTTAACAAACATCAGATTCAGTCGCTACCCACAACCCCCACACATAACCATGGGTGTAGTAAAGTAACGGGATTTTTCAGATCCTATGGTACCATAACCTAATACTGGTCGGTTGGGCCAAAATTAATGAATGTCATTCGTTATGTAACTACAACCATCAAGTTTTTTCACATTATTGAAATCGTTATTAGTTTAGTAAAAATCGTTTTAATCGTTTTTGAAATCATCGTTTAAACCTTGAAAACATTTCGTACATATGAATCACCCCAAAACATTTAAAAACAGTAAAATAGGGGAAATATGTACACACATGAAGTTCAAAGTATCCTCGATCAATAGAACTCAAGCAAACCAGAGAAATCAAGTAGCACCTAGTAATCGAACCACTAGTCAAACAACAGACGCCTAAATCGGAAGATCGGACAGAATGAGGTCTTGTAAACCAAATGAGTGTTGGAACTCATGTGATATGGTTTAATAAAGCCTACATTCTAAATCGGAACCTAACCTAGGTGCTTTCGACCCATTGCGACCCATTAAGGTAGCTTACGCTACTTTAACGTATCGTACGCGCAAAATGCGTTCGAGACATCTAACTAATCCTATGACAAGTATTATATGCCAAGACATGTTTAAATATGTTACATAATCAGTTATGTATCAAAAGTTTAGGTTACATATGCTTAATTACCAATTATGAATGAAAAGGGTATCTTGGTAATTTACCAAAGGCATATAACTACCTATCATGCGACTAATTAAACCTAAGTGACCATAAGGTATAACCTCAAAAGATTATTCCCTGTGCTACTATGGTCACTTAACATGTTTGGTCGGATCCTAATGATCGACTAAACATGTTTGGTCGGATCCTAATGATCGACCAAACGGGTCGTGTTCCAAAGTCTAAGCGGGTATTTAGTCCGCTTGATTTACGACTCTACACAAGCACTAATCTAAAAAAAAAGTGACGAGCTAAACATGTCGAAACATGTTTAGTTAAGTTAGAAAATAGGTTTGGTATCAAAACAAACGGTTTTGATACCTAAAAGTAGCTTGGTTACAAAATACGCGAGAAAACGCCTTCTGGCCGAAGCTACGACTCGTCACTGAGCCTAGATAACGTGGTAATCAGTAGGTATAGTCACTAGGGACTATAACCATCGTGATTACGCTCACGTTATGAAGTTCAAACGAACTTCACATTGACCATAAACTGGTCAATGTTGAAAGTCAAACGCAGTTTGACTTTAATGCTAAAACGAATGAAAAGAACGAAAGAACGCTTACAGAAGGTCCCCGCAAGATTTGATTCCAATTTTTCTCTCAGGTAGGAAGCATATACTTCCACTTAGAGAGCATAAATCAGATTTCAAATTGTGGGTTTTGAAGTGAAATGGATGGGGTATATATAGGATTTCTAGAACCGTTAAGATCGTTCCTCGTAAACTGAGCTTTGATCTGGACCATACATGTGTGCCCATGGTTTTCTTAAAACCATGGGAGCCCCTAATGTGGACTATGTTCATTGAATACCAGCCCATGGTTTTGCAAAACCATGGGTGAAAACCATCAACACTTGTAAAACTTGATTTTTTGGCACTTTTAAGTCCCGTTAACCCCATTTCAAGGATATAAAATAAAGTTAAAATATAGGGAACTTAAAATATGCTCAAAAACATCTCGGATGTCGGTTCGTTTAGTCGTACGGTTGCGTTATTCGCTTAATTACGACGGAAGTCGTAACGAACGCAAAAACGATCCAAATTAAGCGACGAATGGAATTTTATCATCCCAAACACTAAAATAAAATATTTTAATGCTTACATAAATTTTTGGATGTCCGGATGTATTCAGAACGTAAGTTATGCGCGAAAATGCAAACTTATGCACTTTTTGACGCTTTTAGTCCCTGAATGAGCATAAAGTTTATTTTAGCATACCGAACCCCTCAAAGCCTATTTCTAAGCTATGTAAAGGTTACTTAGGGTATGTTTAACTTATGATCAAGTTCCGGAGTGTTTGTTACTATACAAATCGGTATAGTTTCGCAGTTTGACACAAATAGTCCCTGCGATCGAACAAAGTTGATTTCAACACACCAAACCATCCAAAACTTATTTCTAAGTTATGTGGAGGTTATTTAAGGTATGTTAAGCCTATTTCCCTATTCCGGAGTGTTTGTTGCATTAAACTGGTTATATTTACGCATTAGTGCGCGTATAACCTTCCAGAAAGCGATTTAGAGCTTGAAATTTGAATTGAATCGAATTGTAAAATCACCAACCACAAATACACAAAATATTACCAAAACACATATAATAATACCAAAGCACATTGTTTTATTAATAATCAACATTGTTTTACATCGTCCATCGATTACAGGGCACAGTTGTCACACTTTGAGCTCTCATCACAACCTAATCTTCAGGAACTACAAATCCTGGCTTTAGAACGAAGCTAGCCTTATCCGTGAAATGCATTGAATACTTGTTATCACAGATCTGAGATACTGACAGCAAGTTGTGCTTCAGTTCTTCAACAAAGTTCACCTTGTGCAAGGTGATCTTGTCGTTTGACACAGAACCTTCACCCGTGATATAACAACCCTTTTCACCTACAAAGTTAACATATCCACCATGAATAGGTTTCAAATTTGACAACAATTCTTTGTTTCCCGTCATATGCCTGGAACAGCCACTATCGATATACCAAATATAGATAGCTCTCTTTAGCTGTTCCTCGATGTTAGCCATGAAAGCTTGATCCGAGCTTTCTGCTTTTCTTGCTTTCATCTTTGCCATTTCTTCATCAGTAAAGCGCTGCATTTCATCGGTTGCGATCTTGAACTCAAACCGATCACTTTCATCTTTCTTTTCTACTTTCTTTCTGCAGTCCTCTTCCTCATTCTCTCTTCTCTCATTTTCCTCAGCTTCAATGATTTTCTCCATTTCCAGATTCTCACTTAGAATTTCCGCCACCACAATCAACTCTTCCACACTCGCCTCTTCGAACAAATCTGCAAACCCCTCTTTGACGATTTCAGCAATAAACGCTTGTGAAACAATAGTAGTAGCTGTTTCTTCCATTACAATCCCCCAATCTTGTGGCTCACTAATAGTTTGAAGGGGTTGAACAAACATAGCGTTATTAGCATTAGGAATAAGGTTATCAGATGATGATGTTGTTGTTGAAGTGGTAGAAGTTGTATTGGATGGGGCTGGACTGTTGTTGTTTGATCTAGCTGAGCTTCCTTGACCATTGCTGCCTTCTCTATTCTTTGGTTTTCGACACTCTCTTGCATAATGACCATATTTACCACAGTTGTAGCATTTAACTTTGGTCATGTGAATTCCCATTCATGTCTTAGTGTTACCACTAATGAAACTCTTTCCCGTTCGCTGAAGAAATTTCTTTACTCTTCTCACCAGTAACGCCATACTTAATTGCAAATCGAACTCTTCCAATTCATCTTGATCGATTTGATCAAGATCTTCATCGAGAGTCGATGATTCAACTAATTTTCCAACTCCAAGTGCGAAATTCTCGAATGCCGTCATGAATGATGCAAGAAGTGCCATATTTTCTTCTATGAGCTTAAGACTATGCGAGTCGATTTTAGGAACATTCACGCTTGGTTTGCTTGGCCTAGAACTTGACGATGACGTTCCAGGAGATATAGGAATTCCACCAATGGTAATTCCACAATTGCTACCAACAAAAAAGGCATTATGGTTTGCATGATCTCCTTGAGAAGTTTCTGAAACGAAAGCAACACCTGAAATATTTCCCTTTTCAGTTTGCTTTGCACGGTACAAAGCCGGATCTTATAACTTCTCGAAATCAGAGTCTTGATCATCTAAGTTCCATGCGTAACCTTTCATCTTCTGGATTGCTTGATCAAGAGTCAGTTCTTCATATTGAGCACTCTCTTTGATTAAGGCAGAATACATATTCCATTGTTTCAGTAAACAATTCAGAAATTTTTCCACCTTTTTGGACTCCATATACAATCCCAGTTGACTTCGATCTAATTCACTTAGCAAATGGTAAAATCTGTTTACCAGATCATCCAACGATTCACCTTTCATAGATTTAAAGACTACGAATTGAGTTTTCAGTCGATCGAGTCTCCGTTTCTTGAATAACTCAATTCCTTCGTATATGTCGCTCAAACTGTCCCACAATTCCTTTGACGAGTTTTGTTACCGAAAGTGTGTAAGATCGATTGTCGTAACAACATCATAATCAAGGACATTGCCTTTTTTCGCATTCGTAATACTTTCTTTCGTCATTAGTTAAAGCAAGATAACAGGTAATTGTTAAAGTTTGAGCAGGTTTCCCACCAATACCTGACGTCATACATAACCACAGTTTCAAATTTTTTTGCTTTGATGTATCGTTCAATACATATCTTCCATTCCAGATAATCTAACTCGTTTAACAACACGGGAGGTTTATCACTGCTTCCCACTTCGTTGTTGTGTCGAATACTTTGAACAACGGTGTTCAAATTGTTTGCCATCTTTACGAGATCTTGGTTTTAACAATTGGTTAACACTTTCCAATCAACTTACTGATGAATACTTAAGAATATCACAAGTACTGACCAAGATTGATTTATTAAGAACTGATAACTTGAACAAATGCGGACAATGATTTCTCACAAGTGTGGATAGATGAGGGAATGATTAAGTGCGGATGTGAATGATATCAATTAAGGTCGGATGACTAACCACTCAACAAGTGCGAACTTATACCTAAGTGCAGATTTTAGAGTTCAACTGTGATTTCAAACAAGTGCGGATTGAACAACTTTAACACAAGTGCGGATAAGGTTTATGAAATACCAGTGTGAACAGGGTATTAGACAATAACAAGTGCGGATGCAGAAAACTATTATGTGCGCAGAAGTATTGATGAAACAAGTTCGGTCAAAAGAAATTCACAAGTGCTGATGATGTTGTAGACTCACAAGTGCTTGATGACCATAAAAACATGAATATTGGATTTTAATAATCTCAACTGTTCGCCGTTGGCCGTCAACAGTCCCAACTTTAAAAATAACCAATGCCAGTCATAACTTTTAACATATTGGCCTAACGCCTTTGGTCTCCGATCGCCGGAAAACTAATTTTTGACCGGAAAACTCAACATTTTTGTCCCGAACCTCTTTGAAACCTTATTATGGACCTTTGGAACATTTTTCTAGTAAAAGCCTCAATTATTAAAGTCGCCAGAAAACTCAACTTTTTGGCCGGAAAACTCAACTTTTTGGCCAGAAAACTCAACATTTTCGTCCCAAACCTCTTTGTAACCTTAGATCGGACCTTTAGAAACCTTTTTCTAGACAAAAACGGTTTTTCGGCGACCAAAAACTAACAGCGTTAGGGTTCTGTTAGTCAAGGTCCATTGGTGGCCAATATGTCAATAGTTGGGACTGCCAGTGGTTATTTTTGAAGCTGAAACTGTTGGCAACCAACGACGAATAGTTGGAATTATTAAAATCCAATATTCCAAAAAACAAACAAGTGTGCACAAAGCTTTTATCACAAGTGCTGATAATAACGTATGATTTTCACAAGTGCTGACAAGTGAAAACCACAAGTACTGACTCTGAATTTATTTCCCACGTGTGACTGCCGACTAGATCATCAATAACTTCAGAGAATCAGAAACCCAGAGAATTTGAAGAAAACTTTAGATCTGACACAATCTGAGCAAAATTTCAACAATCAAATCAAGCACAAACACTCACAACAAAACCCTAATCACCATCCATGATGAAAAATCAATAAACACATAAAGAAACCATGAAAATCATGAGAAAAGTGTGAGAAAACCCTAGAAATTTGAAAACCCACAAGAATGAACAAAAACCGAACAAAATATAACCTCCAACACGAAGTCTACAGCGGTAAAAGCACTCTGTATATAGAGCCTGCTCTGATTCCACTTGTAAGGTCGTCTTCCTTCAACGAACACACGAACCAGACCGATCGAACACACACGCGATGTGCGGAAACCACCGCGTGCCTCGTACCGCAACGTAGAGCTCGTACAGAAGGTGTAGAAGATGAGAGAATCGTGAATACACAGAGTATTCACAATCAACAATCACACATATTGAATGAAGAACACAAAGCTAGGGTTTGTTTGCACAAGAAGTTTTCTCCAAAATTTCACTGTTTCATTGAATTGTCTAAGTCGTTAAATGCGTACAAGACACTTAGTATATATACACTACTAAATACGGACCTTTACAATGAAACCCTAGTCAGTACTTAACAAATAAGTACTGACCACTAACTAGAAAATACAAATTCACACCATATAAAAGAACCACAAGTACTGACATTCTAAACACATAAGTTCGCATATGTATAAGAACCCTTGTCCAAACTTGTGACACTTTCACATAATTACATGATTAGTCCTTCAATGTGGAAACTTAAGCATCATCCAGCATTCAACAAACTTTTGGTGCGTTTACATACTCCCCCTTGATACATGCGGGATCTGCAAATCTTCATCGAGTCTTCGAGAAGTCGCTTCCCGCATTTATCATCCTGAGGTGCATTTACAAAATCAAGTTTAACAACACAAAATACGTTCTTAGTTTCTACGATATACAATATAAATTCATTAACGTGGTAATCAACATTTAAATGTGGTATAGATATCAAATTAGACTCTTAATCACATGTAAATAATTATAAGTTTTGTGATATATTATAATGTATATAAAAATAAAATATATTAAAAGTAAAATAATTCGAGCTAAGCCGAGCCGAGCTGGTATGCGAGCCAAACCGAGCGAATCCGGCTTGTTACATGCGGAGCCGAACTAGACTCACTTTCTAACCGAGCCACATCGAGCGAGCATTTTCCGAGCTAAATTTGAGCGAACTCCGAGCCGCGAGCTTTTTGGACAGCCATAGTGTTTCACATTCATCACACCCGTAATAAGGAGTTTTACAGGGCGCCCCGACCATCCTAAATAGCTATAGTCTATATGTTTTACAAGCCATAAAACAATAATATCTATTAAGCAAGCTATACTTAAAACCATCAACTATAGTTTTTTTTTTTTCAAAAAAAAGATTGTTTATGAATTTTAGTCACCAACATAATATACTAGTATAGAAATATAATTTCTTGGAAGCTTTAAAAGATACAATAATGTATTTTAAAAAATATTTTTTGAAGTAAAAAAAAAAAGTCATATGGAGATCGAAGTATTCATCACATTAACCAGAAAATTCTATCAATTTTCCTTCAACGGATACCCACAACAAGAAAATTATATCAATTTCCATCATTGGCATAATATTAAATATATCAATTTCCATCATTGGCATAATATTAAAATCACCAGAAAAAACCTCTTTCTTTTCCGACAAAACACATACTCATTCGATTTCCTAGCCATCTTAATTGGGATCTTTTTGTGGATTTCTTGAATCTGTGTGTTAATTCAATCTTGACCCAACCTGAAATGACCACAACTGACCCACCTATATTTGTTTGGTCATCACTTTTGATTTTTCAAATAAGTTATGGTTAGGGTTCCATCTAGTTCGGTTCTGTTTGTTTTCACCAATGAACACCCCTAATCTCAAGAGGGTAATATACTTTTGACGGGACATCACATTGAAACGTCTAAAAGACTTGTTATGTTCCAAAAAATACGCAGCGGAAAAGTAATTTAAAACATCATCAAGTTTAAATAAAAACATACATCCAATTTTAATTCAAAATACGAAAAGTACGGATGCTAGGACCATAATTCACGAGAAGCCTCACGCACAAGCCAATATAAATACATACGCTGAGTGAGTTCTAACAGTTATGTTTACAGGAATTAAACCAATACCAAATCACTTTATTTGATAACACATAAACTCGAATTTATAAAACTCCAAAACCGTTTTAACCTATCTTTACCCAATTGGTAACAACCCACACAAAAGAGTTAACCCAATTTGACCTGGTACCGAAATCTATTATATTGTCTAAACCAACACCTACATATATGTCCCCATACAGACCTTTAACCAAAGCAACCCATTGCATGGCTAAGACCAACACTCGACCTCATAATGGTATTCTAACACATCAAGACAATGGTACACAATTAACATCAATAGTTACACATGAATACACAATTCGTCTAAAGCGAACATGTAAGTCACATAAGGTGGGGATCCTACATGCAATTTGAGTAACATCACAAAGACATGACTGATTCATCTCTTTGTGGGCAGGTTAGCATCATCTACTACCGACGACCCCCATCGCAATTTGAACACATCAATATCGTCTACTATCGATGCCCCATACAAATATCTCAAGGATGGTTTATCATACATAGCACATAACACACTCTATATATCTAGGACCTCATCAACATCACAACATCTTTTATTCATCATTTATCCCGTTCCATTATCTCTAGACACGAATATTCACTTACACAAGCGTTCCCATTAACACATTGCACGCTCAATATTATCCTCGCATTTTAATTACACTTGAGTAATATCTCAATACTTCTACATTTGTAACCCTTCATCATCAACGCCTGAAACAGCTTTAGAACCATCTATAAGTACAATCCTACATAACACACGTCATACGACTGATATCCTACATAACAACGCCTGAACACCAACCTATAGTGATATCTCATACTACCATCTAACTCCATTATTCCACATATAAGCAAATTCATACCCAAACTGGCAAGACATCCATTCAAAGCTAAACCCGGAATACTACCAATTTACTTAACTCTCTAAAAATATAGACTCATCTAAAAAGTTTTATTAGACGTTACGATACAAAAACTCGTCATTTAAGTTAAGCATAATAAACGCATGTATGCATACCCCTAAAACATGTAAAAAGGATAGTAGAATAGTAGAACTCACTTGGAAAAAAAGGATCTTCCTCACAAAGCTTAACGTCCCACGCGATCGTAAGTGACATCGACATGTCGTCACATGAACGAGGTTACTAAAACTCTAAGGTGGTTCTCCAAACAAACCACCCCCCCCCCACCCCCCACAACCAATCCGTACCCCAAACCAAGCAGTGCAACTCAAAAGGTTCAACATGCTCATTCGTATATTTTTAAATATACTAGGAGAACTCGCACGATGCGGCAGGGTGGTCTAATTCACTACACTAATAAAATTTAAATAGGTTCCAGAAATGAAAAAAAAGATGAAAGTGTCAGTTATTAGGAGATTAAACAACCGCTACATGGAAGTGAATGGGGTGATCGATCTTTAGTTAGAATGATGGAGAACTAAAGTTTAAACTTTCACTTTATAGACAATGTATCGTATCGTCTTAATATATCACATCTTAGTATCTCGCGTATTCAAGGAGATAATATCCCCTTAAAGTATTTATAGTGTTCAATATAAGCCCCTTGTAGTTAAATTTAATTTTTCATTAACATTTTGTTATTAATATTATTATTATTGTTATATATTATTTTTAGAGTAAATTACAAGTTTTGTCCTTTATGTTTACATCAAATTGCGGGCGCTATCCTTTTAGCCAAAAGTTTACAGGCGGTGTCCTTACCATTTCAAAATCTTGCACGTTTTGTCCTTTAGGCCAAACCAGGTTAGAAATATCAGTTAAAAATTGTCATGTGCAATGCACATGAGGGTAAAATGGTAATTTCCATCTGAACCCTCTCAACATCAGTGCAATGCGGAAGATGAAGTTTGTGCATAATTTGTTGTTTATTTGTTAAATTTGAAATTAAACAGCGTTGAATTAGTGGATTATGTAGCTATATTTTGAGAGCTACGTGTTTGTACAGTAGGGATGCAAATCTGTACATATTGTGATTGTGCGATTCATATCCTCTCGGAGCTCGGATATGATTAATGAATCTAAGTTTATTTTTTTCGTAGCGTTTTTGTTGATTTTTGTTATCAAGATTGTGAATTATTTGCGGCATATGTTTAATCAAGCTTTGCTTTTGTTAATGGAGTCTGCTAAGGAATTGCTTCGGATCGGAATTGGTAAGAATTTCCATTAAGTGAATCTTATCAGTTGTTTTTCATTTTTGTATTTTTCTGTTTGTGATTTTGGTAGCAAGATGCTGCGACATTTTGCTGTACACGAGATTTGTCAGATTTCACTTTTAGTATGCTGATTTAGTTACTAGGTTATGATGATATAAGCAGGAAAGAGGGAATCACGAACCGGAAGTGCTCACCTCAACACTAGCCGGTTTATTTGACGAAGACAACGAATTCCCAGTCACCTATTATGCAATATAAGCATATAAAGATAATCACAATATACATCACACATATAAAGACAATCAAAACATAACAATTTATGAATTCTTCTATGTGAGATCCATCATCAAACATTAAGTTTACAATAGCAGATATTTAACCATACATTATTATCAATAATTACAAAAACATTACCTGCACTGCAGGCACCAAAATATCTAGGCACCAAAATATCTATTTGGGGATTTAGGGATTTATCATAAAATGCGGATGATAAATGGGTGAATTTAAAGGGGTGAGAGGGAAATTACCATTTTACCCTCATATGCATTGCACATAACAGTTTTTAACTGAGATTTCTAACCAGGTTTGGTCTAAAGGACAAAACGTGCGAGATTTTGAAAGGTTAAGGACACCGCCTGTAAACTTTTGGTCAAAAGGACAGCGCCTGCAATTTAATGTAAACATAAAGGACAAAACTTGTAATTTACTCTTATTTTTACTTAGCATTTACATTTTATTTAATAATCCAGCTAATACATTATTTAGTTGCATGGAGACAATATCCCCTAAAGTATTCATAGTATTCAATATAAGCCCCTTTTAGTTAAATTTAAATTTTATACTTAATATTCACTTTGTGTTTTGTACTAAAAATATATACATGTATAGCTTTTGAGCTTGAGACTAACTATCAAAAACACACGTTTGTTTATACATGTAGCAGCACGAGTCTAACGACGAAATTCGTGTTTAGCGATACGATAGTTAGAAATTTAAGCAATAAAAATAGCTATTTATAGTTTATCGACTCACATTTCCAATAAAGTAACCATCCTTGGTGGACTCACATTTCCAACAAAGATCCATGCTTTCTAGATCATCGATTTGTATAGGATTACCGTAAGTTCCATGAAATAAAAAGGAAATCACTTCTAAGGAAAAGAATAATTTAGTTAAGAACCCACCCAAAACAATTTTTAAAGAAAAGAATAATTTACTTAAAATTCGAATATAATATGTATTCGAGGGACAGTTTTGGTCATTTACCACTTTAAAAAAGGCTACATGTGTTTATGCATTAAACTATGGGGTATGGGGCGGGGGTTGGGGCGTGGGTTGGATACAAACGACCAAGTTACCACTCCGGATGGGCTTAGGTTTTGCCGTGCCCCCTTGAGCGGGGGGTTTCAATCCGGGCGTTGGGCGGACCTAGCGGTCTTCTGTGGCCGACTCTCATTGGTTGGGTTGACTAAGCTATAGGTGGCTAGGATTTAAATTTTAATTCTGTGTGTATTTTTATAATAATTGAAAAAAAAAATATAACACGTGGCCAACCCACGCGGGCTAGCCACGCCCCGCCATACCGACCCAACATGCAACTGACCAGTGATAACCCTCGAAGTCCATGTGTCAGCCCTTGCCCCAAACCCCCGCCCTACCATACCCTGTCACACCCCCAAAATCCACCTGCGGAGTATTACCGCTAGGGAGCGTGACTGACCAGGATCAAGCCACCAATCATATTGAACATGTAATTATTAAGTAAAAGTAAATGCCATTCAATCACCAATATGAAAGGTGTTCAAAACACAAGTATGTTATCACTGTTTAGCGGAAGCGTATAAATAAAACCCAACATAATAAAGTATGAAATGTCATAAAGTGTTTAACGAAACATTCCCGTGTCCACAACGACCAGCTCCTCCCTGTGCAAGCTCCATGTACCTAACGACCTGCAAGGCATGTAACAGAGGATCAACAACTAGTTGAGCGAGTTCACAGAAAGTAAATGCGTAATAGTAAGTTCATTTGAAACATGTGGCTCTACTGGGCCGATAGTACGTTCTATTGGTGGGGGCTTCCCATGTTGTATATCCACTAGACTATTCGTAACCATAAATGTTCTTCGTAACCCGAGAACAGTAATACGTACAAGCTTTACGTAGGTTTTACGTAAGTATCCTTCACAAACCGAGGATAGGGGTACGCGGGGGTTTACGTAGGTTTTACGTAAGTGCCTGACACAACCGAGGCAGTAGTGAGTATAAGTTCATGTAGGTTTTACGTGAGTGTCCTTCGCAACCTGAGGACAGTGAGAAGCACAAGTATACGTAGGTTTTACGTATGTGTCCTGCACAACCGAGGACGATGGTAGGTAGTCTAGTAACAGTGTAAGTACGAATCTATTCAATCTCATTCCTTCAATCCCATTCCCAAGCCCTGGGAATCCAATGCCTTTGTAAGAGTGTGAACTCACCTTGGTTTGGGGTATGTTATTGCTTCTTGGGTTAATTAAATGTCTAAGTCCGTTACACACGACCTAGGATACATTGCACATGATTCGATGTAAGTGTTACATTCAAGTAGGGTTTACAACTCCTTAAAATCCAAACAACAGTGATTCCGTGTGATATATGTTTACAGGTTTATGCGACATAGATTGCACACACATAAATCATCATACAGTAGCATATGGTGACATACAATGCCATATCGTGCCATACAGTGACATACAGTGCCATACAGGGTTTTGAATTCAGTACTGTAAACATTATAAGTATCTCAGACTATAATAGCATCAACAACAGTCACACTAAGTATCATTGCAAAGAAATTCGGACTAGTGCATGTCTTTCAATAAAGTCGGACCCATATTACAAGTTAACACATTCAGACAAAGCTCATCAAAGAAAATCGGACCAAGGGGATTTCCCTTTACAAAAGTCGGACAAGAGGGAGGGCTTCCCTACTTAAAACTCGGACCAGGTGGGGGGGGGGGGGGTTTGAGGCCATGAAACTCGGACAGGGAACAAGGGGGACTTCCCCTTCACAAAGTCGGACAAGGGGGGGGGGGGCTTAAAACTCGGACAATGATCACCCAAAGGTCATACTCCCCCTTTGCCACTTCAAAAGTCGGACTACCCCACTCTTGGCAAAAGATCGGATCATATGTGAAGGATGAAAGCTCGGACCTCTTGAAAACACAAAGGTCGGATTCCCTTACCTCTATATAGGTCGGACATAAGTATTATACAAAGTCGGACATTGATATTGAACAAAAGTCGGACACTTATGCATTCCTTAACAAGAATTCGGACCATGACATGTCATTCACAATAAAACTCTGACTTCATAGAATAACAAAAGCTCTGACAAACACATTAACCAAAACTCTGACCTTTGTGACTTCACAAAGCCCTGACTGTTAGCTACGAGTTTCAACATACGTGATTTCCAAGTCCAATTCACAGAATCAAAGTAACAGTTACATTCTTACGTTCATACGATCAAAACCCTAATTTCATTGCATCTGTTTTGCAGTAATCCAATTATCAATCAATC
Source organism: Helianthus annuus (assembly GCF_002127325.2). NCBI lineage: Eukaryota > Viridiplantae > Streptophyta > Magnoliopsida > Asterales > Asteraceae > Helianthus > Helianthus annuus. Next base: position 19,992,392 of record NC_035435.2, on the reverse strand, counting down.
ATTCTACAATCCTTGTATCTTAATCATCAGGTAATGATTACACAATAATCAACATCATTTCACAATAATCAGAATTCACTAACACAAAATCATTACATGTGGAACTAGGGTTTTAACATGAATCAATCAATCAACGATTAACAACAAGCAATGATTAAACGATTACCTTGAATTGATTCTAGACAAAAAGAGGAAATCAAGAGTGATGGAGAACTTGTGCCAATGATGAAGGTGATGATTGCCAGAGAGGATCAGAGAGTATGGAAGTACGTGTTTTGTTTCTTTGGTGGTGATTAGTGAAAAGGGATTAGGGTTAAGAATGATTTAAGTTTCACTATTAGCACTAAGCACCCTAAAGAATTATTTACCACATATTACATGCACAAGATATACAATTTACAGTTTCATCACCACATTTAAGTATTTGTCAAATCTTTCATAAGTAACACATAACCATGCACAATTACCATACACTTTATCGAATCCAAAACATATACAGTTACAAAGCAACCCAATTGTGCAATTAAATAACTAAACAAGCAGTGAACATGCAATAAATGCGAAAGTGGAATCTTGGAAACTCGAGTTGTCACATTATCCCCAACTTGAAAGGAATTTCGTCCCGAAATTTAGCATGCGGTTACTGAGGAAGCTAGGTAAGTTGTATCGTTTACTGGTTTTCCTGGGTGTCACATAATCTGTCACACCCCCAAAATCCACCTGCGGAGTATTACCGCTTGGGAGCGTGACTGACCAGGATCAAGCCACCAATCATATTGAACATGTAATTATTAAGTAAAAGTAAATGCCATTCAATCACCAATATGAAAGGTGTTCAAAACACAAGTATGTTATCACTGTTTAGCGGAAGCGTATAAATAAAACCCAACATAATAAAGTATGAAATGTCATAAAGTGTTTAACGAAACATTCACGATTCGTGTCCACAACGACCAGCTCCTCCCTGTGCAAGCTCCATGTACCTAACGACCTGCAAGGCATGTAACAGAGGATCAACAACTAGTTGAGCGAGTTCACAGAAAGTAAATGCGTAATAGTAAGTTCATTTGAAACATGTGGCTCTACTGGGCCGATAGTATGTTCTATTGGTGGGGGCTTCCCATGTTGTATATCCACTAGACTATTCGTAACCATAAGTGTTCTTCGTAACCCGAGAACAGTAATACGTACAAGCTTTACGTAGGTTTTACGTAAGTATCCTTCACAAACCGAGGATAGGGGTACGCGGGGGTTTACGTAGGTTTTACGTAAGTGCCTGACACAACCGAGGCAGTAGTGAGTATAAGTTCACGTAGGTTTTACGTGAGTGTCCTTCGCAACCTGAGGACAGTGAGAAGCACAAGTATACGTAGGTTTTACGTATGTGTCCTGCACAACCGAGGACGATGGTAGGTAGTCTAGTAACAGTGTAAGTACGAATCTATTCAATCTCATTCCTTCAATCCCATTCCTTAGCCCTGGGAATCCCATGCCTTTGTAAGAGTGTGAACTCACCTTGGTTTGCTCGGTATGTTATTGCTTCTAGGGTTAATTAAATGTCTAAGTCCGTTACACACGACCTAGGATACATTGCACATGATTCGATGTAAGTGTTACATTCAAGTAGGGTTTACAACTCCTTAAAATCCAAACAACAGTGATTCCGTGTGATATATGTTTACAGGTTTATGCGACATAGATTGCACACACATAAATCATCATACAGTAGCATATGGTGACATACAATGCCATATCGTGCCATACAGTGACATACAGTGCCATACAGGGTTTTGAATTCAGTATTGTAAACATTATAAGTATCTCAGACTATAATAGCATCAACAACAGTCACACTAAGTATCATTGCAAAGAAATTCGGACTAGTGCATGTCTTTCAATAAAGTCGGACCCATATTACAAGTTAACACATTCAGACAAAGCTCATCAAAGAAAATCGGACCAAGGGGATTTCCCTTTACAAAAGTCGGACAAGAGGGAGGGCTTCCCTACTTAAAACTCGGACCAGGTGGGGGGGGGGGGTTTGAGGCCATGAAACTCGGACAGGGAACAAGGGGGACTTCCCCTTCACAAAGTCGGATAAGGGGGGGGGGGCTTAAAACTCGGACAATGATCACCCAAAGGTCGGACTCCCCCTTTGCCACTTCAAAAGTCGGACTACCCCACTCTTGGCAAAAGATCGGACCATATGTGAAGGATGAAAGCTCGGACCTCTTGAAAACACAAAGGTCGGATTCCCTTACCTCTATATAGGTCGGACATAAGTATTATACAAAGTCGGACATTGATATTGAACAAAAGTCGGACACTTATGCCTTCCTTAACAAGAATTCGGACCATGACATGTCATTCACAATAAAACTCTGACTTCATACAATAACAAAAGCTCTGACAAACACATTAACCAAAACTCTGACCTTTGTGACTTCACAAAGCCCTGACTGTTAGCTACGAGTTTCAACATACGTGATTTCCAAGTCCAATTCACAGAATCAAAGTAACAGTTACATTCTTACGTTCATACGATCAAAACCCTAATTTTATTGCATCTGTTTTGCAGTAATCCAATTATCAATCAATCATTCTACAATCCTTGTATCTTAATCATCAGGTAATGATTACACAATAATCAACATCATTTCACAATAATCAGAATTCACTAACACAGAATCATTACATGTGGAACTAGGGTTTTAACATGAATCAATCAATCAACGATTAACAACAAGCAATGATTAAACGATTACCTTGAATTGATCCTAGACAAAAAGAGGAAATCAAGAGTGATGGAGAACTTGTGCCAATGATGAAGGTGATGATTGCCAGAGAGGATCAGAGAGTATGGAAGTACGTGTTTTGTTTCTTTGGTGGTGATTAGTGAAAAGGGATTAGGGTTAAGAATGATTTAAGTTTCACTATTAGCACTAAGCACCCTAAAGAATTATTTACCACATATTACATGCACAAGATATACAATTTACAGTTTCATCACCACATTTAAGTATTTGTCAAATCTTTCACAAGTAACACATAACCATGCACAATTACCATACACTTTATCGAATCCAAAACATATACAGTTACAAAGCAACCCAATTGTGCAATTAAATAACTAAACAAGCAGTGAACATGCAATAAATGCGAAAGTGGAATCTTGGAAACTCGAATTGTCACATACCCCACCGTCTTAGATAAAACATATTTAAGCACAACATTTTTAGGCGGCCTAATTTTCCATTCAATTTTTGAGTTCCCGCTCACCCCCTATTCCCCATACACCCATTGCTATTTACTTTTCATTTGTAGAGGGGGGGGGGGCCTGACCGCGTGCCTGTTGAAGAATGAGCCGGCGACTCATAGGCAGTGGCTTGGTTAAGGGAACCCATCGGAGCCATAGCGAAAGCGAGTCTTCATAGGGCAATTGTCACTACTTATGGACCCGAACCTGGGTGATCTATCGATGACCAGGATGAAGCTTGGGTGAAACTAAGTGGAGGTCCGAACCGACTGATGTTGAAGAATCAGTGGATGAGTTGTGGCTAGGGGTAAATGCCACTCGAACCCAGAGCTAGCTGGTTCTCCCCGAAATGCATTGAGGCGCAGCAGTTGACTGGACATCTAGGGGTAAAGCACTCTTTCGGTGCGGGTCACGAGAGCGGTATCAAATCGAGGCAAACTCTGGATACTAGATATGACCTCAAAATAACAGGGGTCAAGGTCGGCCAGTGAGACGATGGGGCATGTGGAATCCTGTGTGAATCAGCAAGGACCACCTTGCAAGGCTAAATACTCCTGGGTGACCGATAGCGAAGTAGTACCATGAGGGAAGGGTGAAAAGAACCCCCATCGGGGAGTGAAATAGAACATGAAACCGTAAGCTCCCAAGCAGTGGGAGGAGCTCGGGGCTCTGACCGCGTGCCTGTTGAAGAATGAGCCGGCGACTCATAGGCAGTGGCTTGGTTAAGGAAACCCACCGGAGTCGAGAGAGAGAGAGAGAGAGAGAGAGAGAGAGAGCTCATTGTTTCTTTTGTCACCCCTTCTCCACTGATGACACCAGCGACCGTCGAGACCATTTGCCTCCTCTTAAAGAGCAATTTTTTCATCAGAGTCAAATCGGTAAACAATCTTAAAATCAAGGTAAAGTTGTTTATTATTAGAGAAAAATGCAATTTGCATCCCTGTGGTATGTCCCAAACATCAACCTGAGCCCCTAAATTAAATTTTTGGTTTTTTGAGCCCTGACCTTATGAATTCATAACACTTTGAGTCTCTGCCGTCAGTTTGACTGTTTGAGGCAGGGGTAAGACCGTCTTTTAACATATATTAATAACACTTTGCGTCCCTATGGTATGAGTGAAATATCAACCTAAGCCCCTAAATTCGTTTTTTTCTTTTTTCTTAAGAAATCTAATAATTCAAATTAACTCTTTTATTTTTAAATAAATGCAATCTAATAATTAACTCTTTTTAAATAAATGCAATATAATAATTAAATGTATACTATATATAACAAATTATTAAAGCCTAAATTCTCTTTTATTTTTAAATAAATGCAATCTAATAAATGCAATATAATAATTAAATGTATACTATATATAACAAATTATTAAAGCCTAAACTGTATATTAAACGTAAACTTTTAATACATACAATATAGAGACAAAACGTCATACCAACTTCGTAGACTTGACGGAACTTACAGACTCGATAACAAAAGACCGTAACATACAATACAGAGACAAAACGTCAAAGATCCACAAGCAATTGTGGATCTTTACTGACGGGTGCACTTCGGAATGTAGCAGATATGAATGAATATAACCTTAGTGTTGGTAATTACATATATGCCACTGGGGTTATATTCATTCATATGAATAAATATAACCCAAGTGGTAGATATGAAATTCCAGAGCTCGCTAATTACATATCTGCCACTGGGGTTATATTCATTCATATGAATGAATATAACCCAAGTGGTAGATATGTAATTAGCGAGCTCTGGAATTTCAAGGAAAATCGAAGACCTACACTGGGGTTATATTCATTCATATCAATCACTTCCTTATGTGCACCGCACCATCTTCTAGGAGGTTGTCAAGTGTTCTCGCCTTCGTAGTTGGTGTTTTGCGTATCTTTACATCCGCAGCCATTCTGTACAACAAAGCACATTCAAATGAGGAACACATTCAATCCGAAACTGATCCGATCAGTTCTTAATATGAGGAACCCAAATCATCGAATCAAACAAAAAATCAATATGATGAACACACAAGAATCAAAACCAAAACACAATGAAAACCACTGATCCGATCAGTTCTTAATATGAGGAACCCAAATCATGGAATCAAACCAAAAATCAATATGATGAACACACAAGAATCAAAACCAAAACACATTCAAACCCACAAGAATCAAAACCAAAACACATTCAAACCCACATTCAAACCCTCTGTTTTGATACCCTAACACATTCAAACCAAAAATCAAAACCACATTCAAACCCTCTGTTTTGATACCCTAACACATTCAAACCAAAAATCAAAACCAAAACACATCAAACCCGCATTCAAACCCACATTCAAACCCACAAGAATCAAAACCAAAACACATTCAAACCCACATTCAAACCCTCTGTTTTGATACCCTAAACCCTAAACCCACAAGAATCAAAACCAAAACACATTCAAACCCACATTCAAAACCTCTGTTGATACATCAAACCCAAAATCAACCCTCTGTTTTTTCAAAATAAACCCAAAATCATCGAATGGAACCCAAAATCAACCCTCTGTTTTTTCAAAATCAACCCAAAATCATCGAATGGAACCCAAAATCAAACCCAAAATCAACCCTCTGTTTTTTTTCAAAATCAACCAAAAATCATCGAATGGAACCCAAAATCAAACCCAGAATCAACCCTCTGTTTTTTCACAATATAAACACATTCAAATCATGGTTGTAAAACAAGGTTTCCAAGGCCGAGTACTCTCCGAGTAGTCGCTACAAGGTAGGATGCCGAGGCGACTTTCTTTGACTCCGCCTAATTACTAAGAATCGGTCAAACGCGGTCAACCATGGCCAAAATCGTATCTAGTAGGTCAACTCGGGTCGAGTTTGACATAGAAAATAATAAAACATAATTTCTATGCCTATCATATTAAAGAATGAATATCATTTTCACTTATTTTGTTATAGATATTAGTAAATTTATGTTATTTGACATATATTTAATTTCCAAAAACTATTTTCTTTATAATTTAACATGTCCGAGTACTCTCCGAGTACTCTCCGCCTAGGCCGAGTACTCTCAACTCCCCAGTCGACCGACTAGGGAGCGCCTAGCGACTTTTGCAACCATGATTCAAATCATCGAATCAAGCCAAAATTCAATATGAGGATGAAGATGAACCTGATCTGTTCGGTGTTGAAGATGTTCGATGATGAAGATGATGATGATGATCGATGAAGATGATGAAGATGATCTGTTGAAGATGATGATGATGATCTTGGGAGTTGGGAGAGCTCGCTATTTGATGATGATAATGAAACTGGTTATGAATTTATTAACTGTAGATATTAAGGGTGGGGGGTATTATGGACCTTTCACAACTGTCAAACGGTAAAACTGACAGAACACTGACGGCAGGGACTCATACTGTTATGAATTTATAAAGTCGGGGACTCAAAAAACCAAAAATTTAATTTAGGGGCTCAGGTTGATGTTTAGGACATATCACAGGGACGCAAATTGCATTTTTCTCTTATTACTATATTAAAAAGGTAGTTATGCTAAAAATGAGTACTAACCATCCAAAGGCCCTAAGGGTCATGTTTATCATATTTAAAAACAAAATTGACCTAAGAAACTCAACTTCACTTTAAGTATTAAAATTCTGTAAGTACAAGGTTTGAATATAAAGTAGTACATATTTAAATTATGTGGCTCGATCACAATTCACAAGATTATGAGAACGAAATTTGTACATTTTCAAGGGGGTGGTGGGAGTGTTAAATCATAGATGATAGATGACACTTTAATATTGTATATCAAGATTATAAGTTTTGACAAAAAGTGCATTGTTAGTTTTACCAGACCGATCCCAGATAATTGTTGTTTTTACACAAACCCATTTTGAATCTTTGTTGTTACGAAGTATCTCACATAAGGCTATTAGTTTAGACGTTTCCTATAATGATCATAGAATTGCATGTGCTTAATATGGTCAAGCGATCCATCGTTGACCTTGAGTGCTCCTAAATCTGATTCAGATTGCATTATCGGACGGATTTCTTTTCATATGTATTGGATTCTTGTCGCAAGTTCATATCAGATATTTTGTCACAAAGCTAGGCGGGGGGTATCATAAGGTGTATTTGAGTCGGCGTGCGTGAGTGTTCGGTGTTGTATGACGCAAGACGAGGCGGGGGCATCATGAGGTGTCTTATGGTGAGCCTTAGTTGTAATGTTTAGCTGGATGGTTAATGATTTCGGTGGTTTGAAATCGTAACCATAATTTAACTTATTTTTTTAGTTTCAGTATATTTATCGTATTTGAGGTTTACTTTAATATTAATGATTTTTATGTTCTCTGGATGACTTTCATTGAATTGTTGATTGTGTATTTGGACAGAGTACATCTCACTACTGATAGATACAAGTACTATTACAACAACATAGTTTGTCTACAATTTAGTGACTTTTATATTTTGTCACATTATTGAAGCTGCAATAAAGATTCAAGAGAAAATAATTTGCACTTTTATGTTTAGGCCATTTATCGAAACTCCCGTTTGTCCTTTTTAACTGATCTAATCCATTAAGACTCTTTGGAATCTCATCTCATTGGAGTTGGAATCCAACAACTAAGTATGAAAACCGATGCTATCTCTTGCTTGGACCTCGCGCGAGGTCAGCTTTTGCTTAAACAACCCGAGCGCGGTCTATAGGTTGATCAGCTTACTGACTAAGGAGTATGGTTCAGCGCGCAGCCTGAATGGTCCGCGCGGCTTTTTGGGATCATACCCCTTCACTATGTAATGGTTCTGGGACTTGTATTCCCATATGTGCAATCGCAATTATTTTCAAGGTTTGAGTACATCCGCTTTACAATTAAATTGATGATGTTGATTTGTATAGTGGCATATGAGCAAGATAAGATTGATTGTGTAACCAGGCAAAATAGGTTGGGAATGAAACTTGTTTAAAGGTCAAACTTACTTTGATTTTAAAATTTCTTGACATGATTGCATCCATGATTTTTCTTAATTGCAATCATGAAGAAATACTTGACTATAGCGAGCATGCTTTGCTTTGTGCAAGTTTTGTGTCAATATTTTTGCGGCATTTAAGACTCTTTGGAATCTCATCTCATACTCGAAGTCAAACTTCTCTATTAACTTGCCTCACATAAAAGTACAAAGGTCAAAAAGAGGATGGAAACAGTTGGTGTTCATCCACACTTTTATAGTGGTAGTTTACTTTTTGTTAATTTTCTAATTTATTGGTACATTAACCTTAGTAATTAGTATATCCATTTTTCTGGTGTAATATGCTTGCATAATAAAATACCTCATAAATTTTTAAAGTTAAAAATTAATCTCCTCGACAAACCTAATATTTATATGACTGAATAACACTCACAAAGAATAGAACATGGCGACTTACTAGCTACTCTCTGTGTGTAGATGCTTCATTTTGATAATCCATAGTTGAGACGTGAGAACATTGACTTTGCGGGTTGGGATTTTGTCTAAGCGGGCTTGGGTTAGTTTTGTATCGATTCTGTGAACACGTTTTGACAAGCAAGTATATTTGTTGGTATATTTTACACCTGGCAAAACGATCGGGTCGGGTGGCGGGTCAAGACGGGTTCGGGTCAAAATGGGTGCGGGTCAAAGCGAGTGCGGGTCGGAACAGGTCAATCCAAAAAAAGGATTGTTTTGGTTCAGGTCGTAACGGCTTTCGGGTCGGATCATAAATAGCTCCTGCATACTTACCTATATGTTTACAGCATATCTATAACATGTAAACACACATAACTCCTGCATACATACCTAAATCCACACAATTCTGACATAAATTAACATTCAACTAGTAATTTTTTATGTTTATTTAATAACAAATGACTTAACATCAAGATCATTGAAGGATATTACTGTTTCACATCTACAAATTATAAATTTCATCGTATGTTAACAATATATCTGTAACATATAAAACCAATAACTTCTACATATGTATAAATCCACACAATTAGGTCAGAAATTCAGAAACAACTAGCAATTTTCCATGTTTTAAACAACAAGTAATAATAATTAAAATATCATATAATTTCAGGTTCGATAAATTAGAAATTCATGTAATAGTAGGGGGGTCGTTTGCAGCTTGAAGGGGGGTCGTTTGCAGCTTGAAGGTGAAGGGTGTCGTTTAAAGCTTGAAGGGGGTCGAAGGGGGTCGTTTGCAGCTTGAAGGTGAAGGGGTCGTTTGCAGCTTGAAGGTGAAGGGGGTCGTTTGCAGCTTGAAGGTGAAGGGGGTCGTTTGCAGCTTGAAGGTGAAGGGGGTCATTTGTAGCTTGAAGGGGGTCGTCTGTAGCTTGAATTGCATGATTTCTGTACAGATGAGTGGCTGCTTTCCTAACACGTTTAGCAAACATGAAAGTTTTCATGTCTTTTGTACTAAATGTGTTGTCCGGTTTATCACCGGCCCCGTTCTTGCAAATATAATACTTATATTCCACGTCGGGGAAGTCCTCCACCCTCTTCATAACGAGTTTGTTTTTGCGAGCCATACCGGTAACCCCCCACTTCGCAAATTGACCCGTAGTTTTGACGGTCAAATCAATTTGACCGTCCTCGTGGCTGGAAGAACTCTTCATAAAATTGTCAATTAATTTTTTGTTCCTCCTGAAAAAAATACAAAATCAAGTTATTTCAAAGTTTGCCAACAATATTAAAAAATAAAAAAATAAAAGCTGTTACTCGATAGTCTCCGAATTCCATTCTTTTCCAAACACCCCACAGTGAGGGGCATTGAAAACGATTTGGTAAAGAACTTATCCTTCAACTCAGCGGTTTTGGATAAGTTGGTCGCATCGACTTTGAACAAAAGTGTTACACCTAACTTTTTCAAAATCGTGATATGATCTGGGTTAACTTTTCCAAAATCGTGATAGAATAAATCCATAAAATATTCAACCGTTGTTAATTTTTATTTAGATATTAGTGATCATATCCCATAGATCTGCTGGTATGTTGGGATCGAGATGACTTACCATCGCTATGGGTAGAAGGATGTGATTTTCCTCATAGCGTTTCTGCACGACCTATTTCGTGCTGATTTGTTGCAAGTGTCCCGGTGATTGATCGGGATGAGAGGGCACTGCATCACGTCTTTGTGTTTAAAACACATTTATGAAAGTAGTCTAGTCTACGCGAAACATAAATAGTTGTAGTAGTAGCTCATATTGCACTCAAAGCCTCCAATGTCAATCTTTCTATAGGCATCAATGTTAATCTCTACAAGAAAAAAAAAACTTTGTTTTACTGAAATTGATGATGACACTAACAATAATCCCATGTCCCATATAAATAATCCTAATTTTGGTTACAAATCCAGATCTGTAATTAAATTTGACAAAAATATGTAGTTGGAACAGATGGAAGCATGTATCTAAAATCAAACTAAAATAAAGTGATCTAAGTATATTCTATAGCATTATCCATCACCAGCAAACTGTGTAATAAAAGTAAATACGGCGGTAAAAACCTAGATCTGTGATGGATACAAAGTAAAAAATAAAATGATAAAGAAAAAACTCACTTAAAAGTTTGATCTTGCAGCATTCGCCAGCGGTGCAGCCAGTGGCAGTGATCTACGAAGGTGCAGTTGATTGCTGTGGTCTACCGCGGTGCAGCTGACGGTAGCGGTGGCGACGGCGGCCGAGTGTAGGTAAGAAGATGAGATGAAAAGGGTTATTATGAGTGTGAAACGGTTTGTAAAATGTGATAAGGGTTATTATGAGTTTGTAAAATGTAAAAAGTAATAATGTGTGGAGGTACTTGAAGATGGGGTATTATGCGATACGTGAACAACGTGTCATAATGGGGGCAATGGGGGCGGTCTTAAAACGGATGGTGTGGCCGGGGGCATGAAAACGTGGCTTTTTTCGACACGTGTTACACACCTTTTGTATTATTTTATAATTAAAATTATATAAAATCTATTAAAAACTTATAAATCTATTACTAGTGAAATAAAAACATTCCATAAAATTAAAAATACGAAACTAAAAACCACATAATTTAAATAAAAAATCTAATGATTTTCCACGCCAAGCAGAGCTTCACGGTTGTGCACATGTCTAAAGTTGACAAGAGCCACTTAAATGATGTCGTCCTCCCCGAGATCACCACCCTCGATCTCCATGGCGGTGTGGATCGTCTCGAATCTTTCGCAATATAGACGGATCGTCCTAAAACGAGATGACGGATAGTCGAGGGTTCGGTTGTTATGACCCGTGTAGGCTTGGAAGTGTTGTTGGATTGTCCTCCAAAAAGGGCCACTCGAGGTGGCTCAAAGCTTCGACCCATGACTCACAAACTGCAATATCCTCTTCTTCGGTCGGTGCCACGGCTGCCATCGTCAGGTTTTTTTTTTTTTTTTTTTTTTTTTTTTTTTTTTTTTGTGAGGTGGAATGGAATGGCGTTTGAAGTGGAAAAGTTTGTATAAAATGAAGTAGTGGAGTTTGTATAAATTGGGTGAAGACGTTGGTTGTATTTATAGTGTGAAATTGTAATTTTTAAAAAAGATAAATTTAAAAAAAAATTAAAAGTTAACTGTTGGGGTTAAACAACTAACATTCACGTCCATTAACCACATGCCACGTTGTCTGCGAAATGTCTTCCATGCTGGTGGAGATTCCCCCACCCTTTGAATAACGCCGTGGTAAACACCATGGACGGGATGGTGACGTTGAGCAACAATAACGCCATTTTTGAACGCCCACACCGTGTGGTTTAAGTTCAGGGATTCCGGATCATGGTGTCACGTTCATGAATATGACATCACTTGATATAATTGCATTTTCTTAAGTGAACGGTTTTAAATAGAGATGTATAAACCATTTTTTTTGTCAAACCAGTTCGGTTTTTTAGTAAAGTACAATTTCAATCCATGTGGTTTATATCCAATCTCACATACAACTCCCATTTGAAAAAAAAAACCGAATAATTAAGTCCATGTGGTTGTCAATTGAAATAACTCCAAGTCCCTTCTTAGACCCCCCGTAGTGGGGCGTTTTTTTTTAAATTCAAAAAATACGTCGAAACACGCCCCTTGACCATTACATATAAGCCTTTTCGAGCGTTTTTTTTTGAAAAAAATTGCGTTGGCGTTTTTCAAACCACGCTGAATTTTGTATTGGGGCTCGAGATGACTGTTGCCAAATGGTCAATTGTTTATTTATTTATTTTTTTTAATTCCAATATTCACCTACTATATATATATTACCCACTTTTCCATATTTTTTTATAAAAAAACTCAAACATTCTCAAACTTTCTCTACTACTTCTTCTATATTTTATAAAAAGATGCATCCATTCCGACCCCCATCTGGTGTCCCCTCAAGACCCATGAACCCGAACACAACCCAACCGCAACAACCGTTTAACTTTCGATCTCGAGTTGAAGGAAGATTTCGAGGAGATGAACCGTCGTCTCCAAGACATTCGCGACCTAGGCCACCAACGTTATGAGATTATGAAAGAACGAGTCGCCGAAACTAAAAAGTTTAACGAGATGCAAGAGGCGAGACAAATGGAAAAGGACATTGAGTTTTTGTCCAAACCGATCGAATACCTCCAAGACGACGCGTTGATCCTTGCGCAAATGCATCGCCAAAAAATTCGGGAAAAATATGGACTCTAGATCATCATCCTTTTTTTTAACTTTATTTTTTTTGGTTTTTTTATATTCTGTTTTTTCCCTTTTTTTTATTTCAAGTAGTGTAATTTTTTTTTTAAATTAACGAAGAATTTTATCTTTTAAATTAAAAAAAATAATTGTGAAATTATTGCATGGGCGTTATTGGGTATTATTCACACTACGACACTTTTGCAATAATCCCCAATAATGCCTCCATGCTGACTGGACTGTCACATGGCAGAAAACGCCCCATGGTGGGGGCATTATTGATAAAACCACTACACATGGTCTTATATTAAGTGTTAGTTGACTAGGGTATGATTATCTATTTAATTAGAAATGGAAGGGCAATTAAAGATATCCTACAGGTTAGCGACTTTGTGTCTGGCCCTTTCAAAAGAAGGAAGCCTCTACATGTTGTCGCTCTTGTGTACCTATGGAGTATTTGGCGGATGAGGAATAAAGTTGTGTTTGAACAAGTCCCTATCTCAGTCTGTAAGGTAGTAGAGGAAATAGAAAGTATGAGCTATCAGTGGGTAAAAAATCGATCGAAAGAGGCCAGTCTCACATGGGATAACTGGAAGAGGTTTGAAGATTTCTAATGTTTCTGTAATCTTTTTTTTTTCTTTTCTTTTGTTTTGTTTCATGTTTAGTGAATGCAACTATGGTGCTAGCCTCTAACTAGGTTGGTGAATAAAATTTTTTGTTGGCCTTTCAAAAAAAAAAAAAAAAAAAAAGAAATGGAAGGGCAATTTCGATATTTCATCGTCTGTAACCCAATATAACAGATTTGATTTCCCTCCATCTTCTCCAAGTCAAACATCTCAAAACAACCTCTTGAAAACCCACACAAACCAACATAACCCACTCTTTATCCCAACAAAAACTTCTGTAACCCGAAATCATGTTCCTTTCTGCCGTCGATCCATAAACAACAAACCGCTCAACAATATTATTTATATTTTCAAAACTAGAGATAACTTGAATATTATCTCAATAATTGGGTTCCAAAGAAGGTTTGCGTCGTCGCATGGCGTGCGGTGTACGATAAACTCCCGACCATCTCGGCCCTAAGAAGGCGAAGCATCTTGGTCCAAAATCCGGTTTGCCGCTTTTGCGGTGACTACGACGAGACGACGGAAAACGACAAACCATTTGGATAATGATCTCACAGTTGTGCCATATTCCACCAGCCTATGCTTTTCATTTTCATGACCTGCTGCATTTGCACCATGATCTTAGCGGGTCAAAAATACGAAGTAAGGCTCTTTATGCGGTTATCCTTGTTGGTTAATCTTGACGGTTCAAAGCGGGTTTTAATCTGGGTTTTCGGATACCGAAAATGGAGCTACGGGATAGGAAACGGATAAATAGAAAAGTCGGTATTTATTCACATGTTTTATGTGTTTGAATGAGTCTAGGTAGTGGAGTCCAAAGTTTTAGGATTAGTTAGTTTGTAGTGGGTTTTGAAGCAGTAAACAAAAGTCTGTTCGTGAGTTTATCTTTGAGTGTCTTGTGAGTGTTATAAGCTTTAAAATCCCAACATTTGGTATCAGAGCTCCAGGCTCATCCCGTGGGTTTAGCGAGGTTTAGAAAGAGGGCAGGTTTGAGAGTCGATTTTCGGAGAAGAAGGGAGCAGTCCCTCTAAACTGCGGGGTGAGAAGTTAGCAACAACGAGAAGAAAAGAATAAGAAGTTCGCAAGAGAGCAGCGGGTTTTTTTAGCAGTGATTACCGTCGACAGAAAGAAGAAGAGGAGAAGTTCTTAGTGAACTGAATACGGTTCTGAGTGAGCCGGGCGAAGTCATCGAACAAGACGATCTTAGTGATCGAAGAAGGGTTCTTTGTGAGCCGTATGAAGAAGAATTCTGAGTGAACCAATCGGTTCTTAGTGAGCCGGTAGAAGACGAGAAAAACAAAGAAGATGATCTGTGTGATCAAGATTGTTCTATGTGAACGGACATTAGCGAGATCTGTGTGATCGGAGAGGAAACGAAATCGAGCCAGAAAGGGTTCTGGGTGAACCGGCAGGAGTGGTGATTTGTGTGATCAGGAAGAAATCTTTGTGAGTAGTGCAACGGTTCTGAGTGAATCGACTGAGAGGTGTTCTACGTGAACAATTTCTGTGTGAAAAATAGGGCGAAGAATCTGAGTGATTCATGGTGGTGATTCTTTGTGAGTCTAATCAAGAATGAAATCTGTGTGATTTTATGGTTCAGCCAAAAAACGTGTGGAGACATGTGGCGAACAGAACCTGTGTGGTTCAGTGATTGGAGTCGAGAAAGACATGTGTGGTTCAGCGATTCAAGTAGGGAAAGATGTGTGTGGTGCGACTATTTGGAAGAAACCCGATTTTAACCTACTGTGTGTGGGTGTTGTATGTTTTTTTTTTCGAAAAAAAAGCAAGAAAAAGAGGCGCTGACATAGAAGATATGGAATGTGAGGATGTTTGGTTTGTTTTTGTGGTTGAAAAGTCAAAGGAACTTTGGCTGTGAAGAACAATACGAGAAAAAAAAAAAAACAAGGGAAACATTGTTTGTGCTATTCTGTTTCTTTGTTTTTGGCAGGTGTGGGTAAACACATAATATGTCGGAATCGAAAACCGGGAGAAGGCAATGCGATTGTACACTTGAGTAGCATGGTTCGCAAGAGGCAAGAAAGAAGCAATATTCTGTGTGAATCTAAATGCAAGACAGAAAGTGCGGTTCGTAGCAAGAAGCAAGATTAGCAAGATGAAAGATTCTGGAGAGCATGTAACGGAAACAAGTGCAAGAGTCGAATCGGATCTTTGTGAACCGATCTAGCAAGAGGGCGAGAATGAAAGGAGAAACGGGTCAAGATTAAGGGGGTGAATGTTGGTTAATCTTGACGGTTCAAAGCGGGTTTTAATCTGGGTTTTCGGGTACCGAAAATGGAGCTACGGGATAGGAAACGGATCAATAGAAAATTCGGTATTTAGTCACATGTTTTATGTGTTTGAATGAGTCTAGGTAGTGGAGTCCAAAGTTTTAGGATTAATTAGTTTGTAGTGGGTTTTGAAGCAGTAAACAAAAGTCTGTTCGTGAGTTTATCTTTGAGTGTCTTGTGAGTGCTATAAGCTTTAAAATCCCAACAATACTCACTGCCATTTGGAGGTTGTGGAGAACAAGGAACAATGCAATTTTTAATAACAAAACTCCTCTTGTTTCGGGCGAGGAGTCGAAGACATTGAGTTATCTTTGGGTTAAAAACCGGTCGAGTCGAGGACCTTTTCTTGGGAAGCTTGGAAGAAGTTTGATATCAGTGCAATTGGTTAAGTATTTAGTTTTGTTTTCTGCTTGTCGGTTGTTTGTCTGGGGTTGTATGTAAGCCAGGTTCTTGCTGGTTGGTGACTTGTTTCGTGATAACATATCAGGTTTTGTTTGTCGTTTAAAAAAAGAGTAAATTGCAAATTTTGTCCTTTATGTTTACACCATTGTGCAGGCGGTGTCCTTTAGCGCAAAAGTTGATAAGTTCTGTACTTAATGTTTCGAAATCTTGCACGATATGTCCTTTAGGCCAAACCTAGTTAATTTTTTGTGTTAAATCAGGGTATTTTTGTAATTTTAGTAGGCAAATAAGAGTATTTTTATAATTTTATCCATTTAATTAAACAAATAAAAAAATAAAACATGTATAAAGTTGAAAGCCCCTCTCTCTCTTCAGTCTCTCTCTATCTCTATATATCTCTCTCTTATTTCTCTCTCTCTCCATCTCTCTCTCTCTGCCATCATCCACCACCTCCGACGACCCACCATCTCCACAGCTTCCTCTCTAAAACCCAGCAAGCTCTCCGTCTCGCTGGTTCATCCTGGTGGTCCGGCGACCTGTCCAAAACCCAGCAAGCCCCCACGACGACCTCTCCAAAACATGTGGTCCGACGGCTCCTCCACTCTAGTTCAAGTTGGATTTGAGGCGGTTGGATGCGATATGGTGGTTGGATCTGAACAAGGGACAGTGCTGGGTTTGGATTTGAGGTGGTGGTGGGTTTGGATCTGAGATGATGGCTGGTTATGGTGGTGGACGGTGGCGGGTGTTTGGTTAGGGCTGGGGTTTCATTGGTGGGAGTTTCAATGGTGCGGAGATTGGGGTTTTAGTGGTAGGGGGTAGGCGGTGGTGGTTGGTTGTGTGACAACTCGTAATTCGAACCTACTTTGTGTATCGACACGTGTTTATATGAACTATTATGATTATTGAATGTTATAACTACGTGCTTTGTGTTATGTAATGTATGTATGTGACAACTCGTACCTTGATGTGATGTATGTGCACGATATGTAACTTATGTGAACTTTATGTGATACGTGATGGAATATATATATATATATATATATATATATATATATATATATATATATATATATATATGTTATATGTTGATATAATACAATCGTACAACATAACCCGTTCGCACAAGCCCATGTTGGGCCGAACATCTCATTCTTGTCACCATATGCTTGAACTTGTGAACTCGTGACCAACGGGCAGCCCATATAGGGGTTCGGCCCACTCTCCTTTTCTCCGCAAACAAACACCCACTTTAGGGGTTGTTCTCTCATTTAGTTACAAGACATCTTCACACACACAAACCCTAGAACACACACACACTTTCTCTCTCTCAATCCGAACCGAAGGCAGCCTTGGTTCTTCGAAGCCTTTCCTCTCGATCAAGCTTGTCGTATCACACTTCTGGTTAGTATTTCATTGTTATCTAGTTGCCATGCTAGGTGATCTTGTCATGTATGAACTAGGGTTTTTATGCTAGTAATATTGATTGATAATGTTAGGTATTTGGCTCATGTGATTAGATGCTATACAAGATTGTTTGATGCTGAGATTGTATGAAATCGGATTTGTATGTTGATGTCAATCGGTTATCCTATCCTGTTTTCGGATTTATTTGCATGATGTTTAGTATCAAATATTGGTAATCGGTTGTATGTTCATGTACTCAAACCAAGTAGGATTTGATAAGTTGTTGTTCATGAAATCGGATGAAGTCGGACCGAATTATAAGAGTTGATTAGATCTTGGTTCATGCTATAATTTGGTTAGGGTTTATGTGGATTAGTTGTAACAACCTTGGTTGATCGAGATCTAGCATGTTTTGAAATTAATTAGTTGTTGGTTGATAATCACATGTTTGGAAACTATTGATTGATTGAAACCGATTGACTGTTAATTGATTAGAATGTAAACTGGAAACTTGTAACCGAATAAGCATGATATCCGGAAATTAAAATGGATCGCACAAGGTCAGGTTACATGAAATCTGATCTGACCGCACATGTTTAAACGCACAAGATCAGAATCATCACGTAAGCTTTCTGATCGCACAAGACTATCCAGTCGCACAAGCTTGACTGGATCGCACAAGAGTAACCGGACCGCACAAGCTGCTATGGACTATTTAGTTGGGCCGTTATGTTTTTGTACTACTTATGCCATTGGGCCGGACAAGCCCAAAAGCCGATCGCACAACCCAGTTCAGTCGCACAAGGTTAACCGGGTCGCACAAGATGTTGGTCTAATTGTTTTTGGACCGAGTTTGTATTATTGGTTTGTTATGATAATTGGGCCGGGATGTTGGATCGCACAACATGTTGTGGATCGCACAACATGTTGGGCCGGACATGATTGGGCTTATTATATTTCGTACAAGTTATATGTATTGTTTGACTGTTAAGTGTTGCCATGATCTATACGTGTTCGTAACGTGTTAACTCTGTGTAATCGTACGTGCTTTACTCAAACCCAACCTGACTTGTATGATAAACCTGCTAGGACGTGGTTGATCACATTGTAGCTTAACTGAACCTTTTTCGTGTATCATACCGAGCAACCCCAGGTGAGTTCAATGCATTTTCTCAAGCATGCGTCCCAGTGGTTTGGGGACAACTGGTAAACATTTGGAAGGGAAACATTGGGTAAATAACTTAATCGGTTTTGGTTATTGCCTGGAGGGCAATGGGGTAATTAGTTGATAGCGCTATTAGGTGGGAAACCTCACACCGGGCCGTAAGGACGGGCGTGAACTAATTATCTGGGTATGGCTATGGTTGTTAGAGGTACACTCCTCGGATACATATGGGCACACTCCCTAGGGTATCTAACGATGGCAACATAGCAATCAGTCGTTAAGGGGTACCCACTCCCCGGATACACATGGGCACACTCCCTAGGGTATCTAACATGAGCAACATCGTAACACAACATTGAATCGCATTAACATACATCTGGTAACTCAACACGTTAACAAAACCTTGAACTCACCAGCGTAGTCTGACACACTTGTTTGCATGCTTGTAGGTCATTAACGTTTGGAACATGGACTTGCTATCTGGGAGTGTTGGAGTGGTCATGGATCGAGACTCTTGGATTCACTTATAAACAATGCATTGATTTTGATTATTATTATGAAACGATTGCTAAACGATTACATGCTTCCGCTACACAACTTTTGAGAATTGATATTATGTTGACTTCTTATTTTAGTAATTAATGACATGACTTATTTAAATATTTATCATTGGTTCAATGTGATTGGTGGCTCGAACTCTGATGCGTAACACGCCTCGCGGGGTTTCCGCAGGTGGAATTTTGGGGGTGTTACAGTTGGTATCAGAGCCACTGGTTATAGTGAACTAGGTTTTAAAACGTTTTTGTAAAACCAGACTATAACCGAACACCTTCGAAAATCGATCATGACACTCAGCTCCAGATTGCAAGGTTCGTCTTTCGTATACTCATTGTACTACGTAACTAGTGGACACTTACATATGATATTGCATGCTGGTGCACGTTAAACACGGTAGTATGAACTTACGTATCCCTTGCACGTGTTATATGACTGATAGGGTGGTAATTCCCTAAACATTTGTGACTTAAGTGATGTGATGCTCTTTGTTTGCTATTCGAGTTGGGGGAACCATTCGACATGAGTTAGGAGGAGCTGAGATGAACATGCAAATCACAATATTATTGTGGGTGCACACATAATAATAATGTGGGGTGCATGCGAGTCCCAGTGAGGCTTAACAAGTGAAGGAGGGGTTCCGCTCTGTTAATTGATCAGTGTGAAACGTAACAAACTAATAGGAGTCATAACAGTGATCGTCTCCTACTCAAATGTGACTTTCTCACCTCTCTTTGAATCCTTTTGAAATCGCAATGCTATCGAGTATTACTTGAACGTCCCTTTGAACGCCTAGCGAACTAAGTAGAATGCTAGGTGCTTGTACGAACATCCCTGAGTGGATGTTGCAGCGTCCATGATTGGTTTATACCCCTTTTCTTTCCCCCTCACTCCTCTTTGTTGTTGGAACTCAATATACTCACATCTCAGACCCTGAAGGGCGGTCACACCTGCGATACTCTGGAAACCTACCATGTTTTACCCAGTCAACTTGTAAGAACGATGGGCATAAGGGTAAATATAGTACTCTACTGACTTCAGCATTTGAACGACTCCAATTGTTGACAATGAACATCAACGATTTGACTCCAAACGAATCCTTAATCCCAGTCAGCAACTTATGGGAGCCGACTTTTAGGAATCAATCGAAACGTAAACGATGACAATCGACCAGGATGTGGACTGTGTAACTTCCAACACAACGAGTAGCACCCCGGAACTTAGCACGAAATATGAAGAGATGAACATCGTTGGTGAAGGATCGTGGAGTCCTGTTTCGAGCAACAACATTAGAAGCAACAACTATTGTGACATCAAGGAACTTGTAATGGTAGCTTACAGTATGGAAATGAAGGTGCCTACGGCATGTAATGGCAGTTGATAATTCAAGACGACAACAACCAAGGGAGCGATGACAGTATGGTAGAAATCCGTGTGATTGTAACAATAACACCGGCAGTGGTGCTCGCAAAAGGATATTTAGGATTGACGTGGGCGACGACAGGACAATAACAACATGGTAGTTTGGATGGATAGCAAATCGCTTCGGCTCGATTCCGTTTAACCCTGATGCTTCTTGAAACCAAATCTGTTATGAAACCGGCTGATGGTAGGTCAGCGGAAACCGCATATGTTAGTTGGGATGCAAACTCGATATTGCGGGGGACAGACATTCGACACCGGTGTTACCTCTGCTATCCTTGGCAGTTACGGCGCAATAGTTAGTGTTGGTGGGTTATTAGCACATACCGCCCGGACGTACCCTGTGAGAAGAAATTTAGCGTCACTATATGCTCTAAAGTACCAGAGTGGTGAAAAGATTAGCATCATGTCAGTAATGACAGCCTCGAAAGCGCCTATGGAAGGAGGACCTCACTGTATTAGCAACTATATCTAATGATCAGACTAAGTAAGATAGGATCGAGGACCCACCGATTGTTGTCACTCACCTCAAAGTGCAATTGGAGGAGCTTTCAGGTCTACTACCACAACTATTAGTCAGAAACTCAGTGATCTCACGATTAGAGGGAGCTCTGAATACTCATACTCTTACCATCTTACACCAGGAGGGTTGTAAGAGCTGTAAAATCTACTGCGAGAACTGTTGAACAGGAGTTTTGCCGGACCTAATTCTCACTTTGGGAAGCCCAGTTATGCCCGTGAAGATAAACCTTTTTGTGTGTACGTACCAATTCTCGAGCACCCATCGAGACGACAGTTGAGAACCGTTTGCCGCGGCCATGTATCGAAAACCGATCGACTAGTTACAAGAGACGAGCTTTCATTCAAGGACTAACTTACGATCGCATTATTATCAGATGGAAACCCAAGGGGAGAAAGTTCTTAAAGAAGCTTACCAGACGCAATTCGGCCATACAACTTTGCACTCCAAGACCTTTAGAGCGATCATCACACCGGCAGCCTCATAGATCATGTGAACCGACCGTGCTATTGGGTGACGTTTTGAACCCTTTTCAGGAGAAAAGAACATCATGGACAACTTTGTATCTTATTTGAGAGCTCCTGAGGGAGGAGCCACACCGCGCGAAGTCTTGATAAAAGTAACTTCTGAATGAGAGATGTACCCTTTTTGGGTCATATAACCAACAAAGTGGGAATGCACGTGAATCTCGCTAAGACCCGTTTTCTTTGGAAACTGATCGACACTAAAAGTCCTTCGAGGATACAACGATTTCTTGGTTCCGCTTGATTTATCACAGGAATTTCGAAGGTCGCATAGCTTAGATCCCTTTAGCACAGCGGGGTGCCGTGTTCGCGAAAGACAGAACGAGAGGACGTCTCTTCAGCTTTCGAATCCTAATTCAGTAAAGTACTGAGCCTCATTTTTACCCAAGGGCATGGGTAATACAGTGGTATATCATTATGTTTTGAATCAGAGTCCCAGTTACACGTCGACGCAACACGAGAGAGTAACGACTTACGAAGAACTGCACGACACAACTGGTGGTGGAAACCGTGGTCTTTGGAGTTACACGGAGGCATTACTTGGACGGTACCAAATGCGTTACTTAGACCGATCACAAGGGCCTTCCGTGTACTCTGGTTTCGAAAGAGCTAAATCAGTAAATGGCATCGTTGGATGGAACTTCTGAGTGGATTACGACTGTGGAACCTGAACGTGTATGGACTTTGCAGCTCGCCATTGACTCTAACCCACCTGACACAACTCGCTCTGTACAAACTAGGGAATTATCGGGAGAGAATTTTCAAGTTGAGTCCATGCGGGGCGTGGAAGAGCAACCTTGGTGAAACGAACGATATTCATTAACTCATAGAACGACTATAAATCTCATTTCACAGCAACGGTAGGGAAGTTGTGGTTAGCAAAACACACCGGCTTCGAAAATTCTATTCAACGGGATTTTAAAGAAAGATGTTTGGACATGAAAATCTTGTACTGATGATTGGGCATGAAAACCCGTCTAACAATGTATGAGTATGACTTTTGACTTTGGGAAAAGTCAAGGTGAAGTGTAAGAAACTGGCAACACCTATGTGGAAGATGGGAGCAGACTGCTATGAATGGTGCCACTAGTCTATTTACAACTCGAAATGGAAACACAAACAGTAACAATCGTTGATCGCTGAATGTGACCAGCACACCTCCTCGCAGTCAAGGGAACTGATGAGTCTTCTCAGCTTGTGAACATTTCTCTGGAAGAGACGGATTATAGGCATGAGATGCCAACTCCTATTACCTAATGGACTATACCTAATTTAAGGCGGGCATGGCGCACACCTTTGACTCACGTCTTGACACGGACATTGCTTATTACTGTAGGACAATCGAGCAAAGTGACGAACCATCTGAGCACACGAAGGCATGTTGTAAGTATGTGCATAACTGACTTTAGTAAACGTTTGGGAAGGACACTTATCTTGGGGAGAAGCTCTAATGCAGCTGCACCATGATAGTATGCATACAGCCCATGCTGAGGCATAACCGGGACAGTAACTCTAATCTCCTTGTTGGACTAATGTAGTCGACAACCTAATCGCAGGTCCAGGACTTGAGTTCAAAACTCTCGAACATTGCTTAGATCGGAAATTGTTTGATGGCAGCGCATGAGTGCTAGGAAAGCTGACTAGCTTAGGAAACACTGGGAGTTTGTTGTAGGCAAACGTGTCATATCGAAAGCATCACCCTGGGGGGGGGGTGCGGTATGCTATAGAAAACATGGCAAACTTACTTTACGACGCGTAAGACATTCGGATTTCTGGAACAAACGGTGACTTGGCTCACAAACTCAGGCTAATTGATGAAATGGGATAACTATCTTAATGGTATGTATGCCTTAGGTTTAAGGCAGTGGTTGCCCGATGAAACCCTGGTGATACCCTTACCGGAATTTGAGGTCATCGGATCAGTTGCATATATCAGGGAATCTATCGAAAGCATGGGCTAAGAAGTCAAGGTTCGCTAGCATGAGTCATATGACAATCGTGAGGGCTTGTTAAACTTCAATACGTGGACTGAAGTTCACATAGGAACGGAAGGATATGTTAAAACTTCAATGTTCCCAATTATTCAAAGGATTGAACCAACTCTTGATATCACTGGTGAATTTCGGGACGAAATTTCTTTCAAGTTGGGGAGGATGTGACACCCCAGGAAAACCAGCAAACGATATAACTTACCTAGCTTTAACTTATCTAGCTTTCTCAGTGAGTGCGTACCAAATTTCGGGACGAAATTTCTTTTTAGTTGGGGATACTGTGACAACTCGTAATTCGAACCTACTTTGTGTATCGACACGTGTTTATATGAACTATTATGATTATTGAATGTTATAACTACGTGCTTTGTGTTATGTAATGTATGTATGTGACAACTCGTACCTTGATGTGATGTATGTGCACGATATGTAACTTATGTGAACTTTATGTGATACGTGATGGAATATATATATATATATATATATATATGTTATATGTTGATATAATGCAATCGTACAACATAACCCGTTCGCACAAGCCCATGTTGGGCCGAACATCTCATTCTTGTCACCATATGCTTGAACTTGTGAACTCGTGACCAACTGGCAGCCCATATAGGGGTTCGGCCCACTCTCCTTTTCTCCGCAAACAAACACCCACTTTAGGGGTTGTTCTCTCATTTAGTTACAAGACATCTTCACACACACAAACCCTAGAACACACACACACTTTCTCTCTCTCAATCCGAACCGAAGGCAGCCTTGGTTCTTCGAAGCCTTTCCTCTCGATCAAGCTTGTCGTATCACACTTCTGGTTAGTATTTCATTGTTATCTAGTTGCCATGCTAGGTGATCTTGTCATGTATGAACTAGGGTTTTTATGCTAGTAATATTGATTGATAATGTTAGGTATTTGGCTCATGTGATTAGATGCTATACAAGATTGTTTGATGCTGAGATTGTATGAAATCGGATTTGTATGTTGATGTCAATCGGTTATCCTATCCTGTTTTCGGATTTATTTGCATGATGTTTAGTATCAAATATTGGTAATCGGTTGTATGTTCATGTACTCAAACCAAGTAGGATTTGATAAGTTGTTGTTCATGAAATCGGATGAAGTCAGACCGAATTATAAGAGTTGATTAGATCTTGGTTCATGCTATAGTTTGGTTAGGGTTTATGTGGATTAGTTGTAACAACCTTGGTTGATCGAGATCTAGCATGTTTTGAAATTAATTAGTTGTTGGTTGATAATCACATGTTTGGAAACTATTGATTGATTGAAACCGATTGACTGTTAATTGATTAGAATGTAAACTGGAAACTTGTAACCGAATAAGCATGATATCCGGAAATTAAAATGGATCGCACAAGGTCAGGTTACATGAAATCTGATCTGACCGCACATGTTTAAACGCATAAGATCAGAATCATCACGTAAGCTTTCTGATCGCACAAGACTATCCAGTCGCACAAGCTTGACTGGATCGCACAAGAGTAACCGGACCGCACAAGCTGCTATGGACTATTTAGTTGGGCCGTTATGTTTTTGTACTACTTATGCCATTGGGCCGGACAAGCCCAAAAGCCGATCGCACAACCCAGTTCAGTCGCACAAGGTTAACCGGGTCGCACAAGATGTTGGTCTAATTGTTTTTGGACCGAGTTTGTATTATTGGTTTGTTATGATAATTGGGCCGGGATGTTGGATCGCACAACATGTTGGGCCGGACATGATTGGGCTTATTATATTTCGTACAAGTTATATGTATTGTTTGACTGTTAAGTGTTGCCATGATCTATACGTGTTCGTAACGTGTTAACTCTGTGTAATCGTACGTGCTTTACTCAAACCCAACCTGACTTGTATGATAAACCTGCTAGGACGTGGTTGATCACATTGTAGCTTAACTGAACCTTTTTCGTGTATCATACCGAGCAACCCCAGGTGAGTTCAATGCATTTTCTCAAGCATGCGTCCCAGTGGTTTGGGGACAACTGGTAAACATTTGGAAGGGAAACATTGGGTAAATAACTTAATCGGTTTTGGTTATTGCCTGGAGGGCAATGGGGTAATTAGTTGATAGCGCTATTAGGTGGGAAACCTCACACCGGGCCGTAAGGACGGGCGTGAACTAATTATCTGGGTATGGCTATGGTTGTTAGAGGTACACTCCTCGGATACATATGGGCACACTCCCTAGGGTATCTAACGATGGCAACATAGCAATCAGTCGTTAAGGGGTACCCACTCCCCGGATACACATGGGCACACTCCCTAGGGTATCTAACATGAGCAACATCGTAACACAACATTGAATCGCATTAACATACATCTGGTAACTCAACACGTTAACAAAACCTTGAACTCACCAGCGTAGTCTGACACACTTGTTTGCATGCTTGTAGGTCATTAACGTTTGGAACATGGACTTGCTATCTGGGAGTGTTGGAGTGGTCATGGATCGAGACTCTTGGATTCACTTATAAACAATGCATTGATTTTGATTATTATTATGAAACGATTGCTAAACGATTACATGCTTCCGCTACACAACTTTTGAGAATTGATATTATGTTGACTTCTTATTTTAGTAATTAATGACATGACTTATTTAAATATTTATCATTGGTTCAATGTGATTGGTGGCTCGAACTCTGATGCGTAACACGCCTCGCGGGGTTTCCGCAGGTGGAATTTTGGGGGTGTTACAGGTTGGGGGAGGTGTTGGGTTGGTGGTGGTGGGAGGGAGGGAGAACAAGAGAGATACATATATTTCATCAGTGGTCTTGATACATGTATGTATTTCATCAGTGATCTTAATTTGTTTTAGAGTTAAACATGCTATTTTGAAAAGATGAGGACTACAGGTGAAAAATGAGAAACCACAGGGACCATCTAGGCAATTAACTCTTTATTTTAATTAGTGATTTGGATTTATGTTTTCTCGACTTCACCATCGACCTTGAAGTATAGATATAGAGAAAGAAAAGTAAAAGAAAGTGGTTTATGAATAATAGTGGTAAAAAGACAATTATGCCCTCATGTGTCTTGCACATGATTTGATTTAACTGAAAAATTAACTGGGTTTGGCCTAAAGGACGTACCGTGCAAGATTTCAAAACATTAAGGTTAAAACATGTCAACTTTTGCGCTAAAGGACACCGCTTGCAAAATGGTGTAAACATAAAGGACAAAACTTGTAATTTACTCAAAAAAATATTATCTTTAGCCCAACAATATTATCTCTACCGTCGACTCAAAGTTATACTTTCAGATCTTGTAATTTCTCTGATTTAATTTGTATGCACAAATTTCGAGTAGCACTAACTGTAAGATTAAATATATTATTGTTTTAATATTTAATCTTGTTGCCATATAATCATTTATATAATATAGATCAAAATATATTAAAACCTATTATATAATTAGTTGGTAATTGTTGATGGACCATTACCCTTATTAACTAATTAGGTTTCCTCTTGGGTGTATATATAAGGAGATAACTAAAGAGGTTAAGCGGTTAGACAATTAATTAACATCATCTTCATCAAAATCGTCCTACCATCTCTCTCTCCATATTCAAACTCAAACCCTAGAGTTTGATCATCACCATCATAATCATACACCCTAAGGAGGAACCAAATCAAGCTGACAATCATGTCAAACTCTATGGCTGCTTCTCTGACTGGATTCTCTGCTGGCCTGTCTACTGTAACAAGTATTTTTATTCATGTTTTCCATCATGTTTAAACAGAACTGATCAACATGTGGTATCAGAGCATATGTTGGTAAATTAGATCTGTTTTGTATCCATAAGTCTGGAATAAGAATCTGGAAAACATATTTTTTTTTGAAAACCCTAATAAAATTCGAAGCCTAATCCCATCCGAGATACTGTTCGGATCTAATGTTTTGAATTTCGGATAATATGTTAAATTTCCGATCCCATGTTTAATGGGTAAACCACTGTTATGAAATTTTCATTGTTCCGAAACTGTTTACAGAAATAAACTTTTCTATTTCGGATTCCAGAACTTGGTTTTATTATTTTTAGGGTTCTTGATGTTCTTAGGAAATTCGAATAAATTCATATAATTTGAATGAATTAAGAATTATTGGATGGTCTTATGTTTTGATCTAGTTTATCTATTAAAAATTTTCAAAATCTGTTGTTATTATTAATGGATATTATTTTTCGAAATATATAGATAAACCTAAACACATTAAAACAGGAAACATAATCTCCATAATCCATGAAAATTCGAATTCAACTTTATCAATTATTAAGTGCCAAAATTAAGGATTTCGAATCTTGGAGAACACGTCTCGGATGAATCCGAGATCATTTCGAACTTACCATCTCGGATGAATCTAAGATCTTTCGAACTTACTGATCTCGGATAGATCCGAGATCTTTCGAACTAACTCATCTCGGATATCATTCGAACTAACTCATCTCGGATAGATCCGAGATCAATTCGAGCTTACACATCTCGGATAAATCCGAGATCATTCGAACTAACACATCTCAGACACATCCGAAATCATTCGAACTCATCCATCTTGGACAGATCTGAGATGATTCGAATCATACGTTTCGGATGAATCCGAGATATAACTTTTTAGAAATCATAAGTGTTCTTGAAATGTCAAGATTTATCCGAAATCCCATTACTTTATTAGGCTGTTAATGTGAACTAAGGTGCTGTTTGTTTTTTCAAAGGAAAAATGTCTGCAGTCTACGGACCACATCTGCAGACATCTGTAGCAGAAGAGGTGGATCAAACCTCTGCAGTCTGCAAGAAAAAGACTGTTTGTTTTTTAACTTTTGCAAGCTACTGAAATATAAATAAACGAATTTATTAAACTTAAAAGGAGTTCATAATAAATTTTCACTTCATTTTAAAACAATCCAACAAATCACCTTGATGTGTGCAAAATGCAATATATAAATTACATCAAATGTGGCATAAAACTAACCCTTTTTTAGTACTAATATTGGAAAAAGTGTGTTTTTGTCTTCCTTTTGTATTTTCAGGATTAAATGAGCTCAAATGAACAAAAGAAGCAAAAAGGCAGCTAAATCTAACATAAATACAAGAAAAGGAATAAACGTGGCATGCCCGACCCCTCGACAGCATCCTCCCAAGCAAAAACAACAAAACAGAAGGCTGAACACGCCCCGTGCTCAATGAACACGGGGGCGTGCCCAAGTGTCTGCAGAAAAGACAAAGTTGTAGAAGCTTCTATCACCCACCACGGGGGCGTGTCCAGCGGACACGGGGCCGTGGTCAACTCTAAGATTCGCAGAATCTAGGAAAATCTTGATAGTACAGATACGCTTCTGCACACGGGGTCGTGCCCAGCGGACACGGGGGCGTGGTCAACTAATGCAGACAACTGCAATTAATGAAGAAAGAGAAGATGGGTGGACACGGGGCCATGCCCAATGGACACGGGGCCGTGTCCGTGCTTCTGTGCAGACTATAAATAGGGGTGCTTGGCTCACTTGTAAATCATCCCTTGGCAAACCACCTCTCTCACACTTCACCCACACTCCACCACCACCACCACAACACCATCATCCACCACCGTCATCCATCGTCCATCATAGAGTGTGTGTAGTAGTCTCAGGATCCAAGATTGATCGTAAGAGTTCTTGACAATCAAAGGCCAAGTTTGCCTAAGTCTCTTACATCACTTGGTGAAGACAAGCATTTAGTGTAATACTTTTTATTTTTAATCTTTTCGTACTTTTTATTTGGTTATGTATTAGTGACTTAATAACTAGTTTCTTATGTTGAAGGTGAGTCTTCCTTATCATTTGTCCGTGGTGTCTTGGTGTTATTTTACTGTCTATATAAAATAAAAGATTTACACCATTCATATCTCCACGGTCTATTTGGAGATATGTTGGCTACCTGGTCGGAGGTTAAGGGAATGGTTTGGTAAGAGTCTTGCCTTGTTCAGTGTATAGATCCTGCAAGGACCTGGGCCAAGCTTAGTAGGATCTCCTTCAATAACCACTGGTATTGGATGGCGGAGGTCCGAATTTATTGATCCCCTGATATGTAAACTACTATTAATATATTAACCCGGCTACTTAGGATTGTATCTCTGCTGACTCAAACTACTTAGCCGAGGGTAACGTCACCTTCAAAAGAGGTGCCTACCACATTACGCATTAATAACTTAATTAATTATCTTTCAATAATCCAACCCTTTAGGATTGTATCCTTGCTGACTCAAACTACTGGGTTGACGGTAACATCACCTTCAAAAGAGGGGCCTACTACAATAACTAAGATAATCTCTTAAAAAGTGCAAAAGTGCGGAAATAATCAAAGGTTACAC
Organism: Helianthus annuus; assembly: GCF_002127325.2. Lineage (NCBI taxonomy): Eukaryota > Viridiplantae > Streptophyta > Magnoliopsida > Asterales > Asteraceae > Helianthus > Helianthus annuus. The sequence continues at coordinate 19,962,203 of NC_035435.2, read as the reverse complement.
TAAAGGCGAGTCGGATCCAAGTGATTCATCTTGTCTATCTGTTTTATTTTTATTTTTTTATTTTCAGCATTTTTAGTTTTTATTTTCTAGTTTAAAACCTTTTTCTAAACTTTTAATTTGATTAGACGTTGAGGATAAACTGGTATTAAAAGATCTTGTGTCCTTGGACGACCTCGGTATCTTACCAACACTATACTACGCTCACGATGGGTGGACTTGCCCATATGTGTGTTTGGTGTTAGTAAATATCATGTTTTATAAATTTAAAACTTGACTAAAATGGTTAAAAAGGGCTAAAAATATACATAAAAATATATACCACCAAACACGCATCAAGTTTTTGGCGCCGTTGCCGGGGACACAAGGATTTTAAGAAAGCTTAAAATAGACGACCTAATCAGTTTTTCAAAACCTTTTCAAAACGCGCGCACATTTTTCTGCATTTTAGTTAGTTTTGCATTTACAGTAAGCTGAACACGGGCCGTGCACACTGAACACGGGGCCGTGCTGCAATTCTTTTTTTATAACACACGGATACAGAGTCTAAACACGGGGTCGTGCTCACTGAACACGCCCCCGTGCTGCACAAAACCAGTCACCTTAATTCAAACGCCCAGATACAGATTCTGAATACGGGCCGTGTCCACTAAACACGGGGCCGTGTCCAGCCTCTGTTTTCATTTTTATTTTTTGTTTTCTGGTCTCGAGACTCTGTTGTGGTCTGCTGAGTGATTCTTATGGATCAATACTCAGGAGGCTACAACTATACCTATGAGGAGGATGATTATAGGGAAGACTATTGCACCATTTGTGGTGACCCGCACTTGGTACAATATTGTGACTTATTTCAACCGTCCACTTCATACACCTATTATGAGGAGCCCAGGTACGAGCCATCGACTTCATACACATCCTATGAAGACCAAAGGTATGAACCTTCTCCCTCATACTCGTATTTTGATGAACCAAGGTATGAGCCTTCATACTCATACTTTGAGGAACCAAGATATGAGCCACCACCTTCATATGCTTATTATGAGGAACCATGGCGTGAACAACCCACCTTATATGAGTATTATGAAGAACAAAGTTATGACCCTTATTCATCATATACTTACAATGAGGAACAATGGTGTGAACCATCTACTTCATATGAGTATTATTAGGAACCAAGGATCGAACTTTCGAATTCAAGCTTTGAGGATCCCGATCCTTATTCTATCACCGAAATAGCCGATAAGATAATAGAACACATTAAAACTATCGAACGTTGCATAAACGAGTCCCGCGCAAGGGAAGAGGAGTCCCGCGCAAGGGAAGAATTAACTTGTAATAAAGAAGAGATAGTTGAAAACATGAAAATGGAAGAACAAATAAGTAAAAAGCCGACACATGAGTTAAACAACGAAAAAGGTGAGTCCGACAACGTAAAAATTCAAGAAGAGTCTAATTTTAAAGAAATTAATCTTTTGTCACATTCTTTTGAAAACCATTGTTTAATACCCACTCATGCAAAGTTTTTAAAAGAGTTAAACACCAACACTAAAATTGACGAAACGGTAAGCATTAACTTAACAAATGATCAAACTTCGCTAATAAAAGAAGACCCATTTGAAATTAACATTACACCGGTTCCATGTTTTTTTCAAAACTCCTTTATTAGTAATATGACAATTGATAAAGATCTTTGCGTTAATATAATGCCAAACTACATATCGAAAAAATTAAGTATTGTTGATTTTTCTCCACTTCAAATACCCATTTTTCTATCTAATCGGAAAATAATAAAATCAATCGGTATAGTTGAGGATGTCTTGGTCCAAACAAATCAAATGGTAATCCTAACAGACTTTGTCATCCTCGATGAAGTTCCTCTAGTGTTGGGACGACCTTTTGTAAAAACCCACAAAGCTTTGAAAAATCGGAAGCACAACAATCTATCCATTCAATTAGGGGCATTTAAAAAAAGTGTCGATCTTGAGCGTTCAATGAAATATCCATTCGGCAATAATGGCCCCCTAATTGAATATGAAGATGAACCGCCCGATACAAGTGTAGAGATTGACCACTTTGTTGAAGAAGAGGTCGCCATAGAACAAACGTTTATGGTTCTTGATAAAAATGAGCAACCAAATAAGGAGTCTCCAAAAGACCCACCTCTTGAGCTCAAAGAACTTCCGAAAGGATTGGAATATGCTTTTCTAGACAAAGATGGTAAATCACCTGTGATTATTTCCTCAAAATTAAGTAGTTTAGAAAAAAGAAAAATTAATTACACATTTGAAAAAACATAAAATTGCGATCGCATGGAAGCTTGTAGATATTAAAGGAAAAAGTCCTTCCATGTGCACGCATAAAATTTTAATGAATGATGACTACAAATCGGTAATACAACCACAACGTAGGGTAAATCCAAATGTCCAAGAAGTGGTTAAAAACAAGGTCATCAAATTACTTGACGCCGGACTCATTTACCCAATCTCGGATAGTCCTTGGGTAAGTCCCGTCCAAGTAGTTCCGAAAAAAGGAGGTATGACGGTAATAACTAACAAGAAAAATGAATTAATACCAACGAGAACCGTCACAGGATGGAGAGTGTGTATAGATTATAGGCGATTAAATGAAGCAACAAGGAAAGATCACTTTCCTTTGCCCTTCATTGATCAAATGTTAGAAAGATTATCCGGTCATAAATTTTATTGTTTCTTGGATGGTTTTTCAGGTTACTTTCAAATCCCGATAGCACCCGAAGACCAAGAAAAGACAACATTTACATGTCCCTATGGAAATTTTGCTTATCGACGCATGCCATTCGGTCTATGAAATGCCCCTGCAACCTTCCAACGTTGCATGGTGGCTATCTTCCATGACATGATAGAAAAGACAATGGAAGTCTTCATGGACGACTTTTCTATCTTTGGGGATTCATACGACCAATGCCTCGATAACCTTGAACGAATGCTATCCCGATGCGAGGAAACTAACCTCGCCCTTAATTGGGAAAAATGCCATTTCATGGTAACGGAGGGAATAGTACTCGGTCACAAAATCTCGAGCGAGGGAATGGAGGTTGATCGAGCCAAAATAGACACTATTTCTCGATTACCACCCCCGTCCTCCGTTAGAGCTATCAGAAGTTTCCTAGGGCATGCCGGATTTTATAGGCGATTTATCAAAGACTTTTCTAAAATCTCAAGGCCTCTTACCAAATTACTTGAAAAAGATGCCCCTTTCATCTTTGATAAGGATTGCAATCCAGCATTTCTAACACTAAAAGAAATGCTAGTCAATGCACCTATCATGATAGCGCCTGATTGGAAATTACCTTTCGAAATCATGTGTGATGCAGGTGACTTTGCAGTTGGAGCCGTCTTGGGACAAAGAAAGGAAAAGCATTTTCACCCAATCTATTATGCAAGTAAAACACTTAACGATGCACAAGAAAATTACAGAACAACAGAAAAAGAGTAACTAGCAGTGGTATTTGCTTTTGATAAATTTCATTCTTATCTTGTTCTTTCTAAAACAATAGTCTATACAGATCATGCAGCCATTCGATATCTCTTCAGGAAACAGGATGCTAAACCGCGTTTGATTCGGTGGATTCTACTCCTCCAAGAATTTAATATTGAAATCAAAGACAAAAGAGGAGTAGAAAACACCGCAGCAGATCATCTTTCGTGCTTGGAAGACCCAACTTTGGAGGCAACCAGGGACAAGCAAATAAATGAAAAATTTCCAACGGAGTCCCTGGAAATGGTGGAATACAGAGAAGAGCCATGGTACGCCGACTATGCTAATTACCTAGCTAGTGGTATAGTCGCAAAAGGATGGCCACATCATCAAAGAAAAAAAATTCTTTGCCGATGTGAAGCATTATTTTTGGGAGGATCCTTATCTTTTCAAAATGTGCGCCGATCAACTCATCCGCCAATGCGTACATGGTAGTGAAGCAAGAAGAATTCTCCGCCATTGTCATGAAGGTCCATACGGAGGACATCATGGTGCCGCTAGTACCGCACGAAAGGTATTTGATTCAGGATTCTATTGGCCAACCATTTACAAAGACGCACAAAGTCTTATAAAGACATGTGACGCTTGCCAAAGATCAGGTAATATTTTTCCAAAAACGAAATGCCACAAAATGGCATTCTTGTTTGTGAAAATTTTGATGTGTGGGGACTCGACTTTTTGGGACCCTTCCCACCGTCAAAAGGAAACAAATATATACTTGTGGCGGTAGATTTCTTGTCTAAATGGGCCGAGGCCGAGGCACTTCCAACAAATGATGGAAGAGTTGTGGTAAGATTTCTGAAAAAATTATTCTCTCGTTTTGGAACACCTAAAACATTAATAAGTGATAGAGGTACCCATTTTTGTAACCATCAACTCGAAAATTTTTTAACAAGGTATGGGGTCTATCACCGGGTCTCAACGACATATCACCCTCAAACAAATGGACAAGCCGAAGTGACTAATAGAGGTTTAAAAAGAATACTCGAAAAGACCGTAGGGATAAATAAAAAAAGAATGGGCCGATAAACTAGATGACGCTTTATGGGCTTTTCGAACAGCGTATAAAACAACAATAGGTACAACCCCATATAAGCTAGTCTACGGAAAAAGTTGTCATTTGCCAGTAGAAATTGCACACAAGGCCTACTGGGCAATTAAAAATGTAAACTTGGATGTAGAATTTGCCGGTAAGAATCGATTGTGTCAATTAAATGAGTTAGACGAGTTAAGGAATTATGCATACTCTAACTCCGAAATTTATAAGGAAAGAATGAAAAATTGGCATGATAAACATATTAAACCTAATGAATTTCGGATAGGGGATCAAGTTCTATTGTTTAATTCACGACTTCGATTGTTTCCTGGTAAATTAAAGTCTAGGTGGTCAGGACCTTTTTCCATCACCCATATTTTCCCCCACGGTGCAGTCGAAATTAAATCTTGAAATGGAATTCCATTCAAAGTCAATGGCCAACGGCTGAAGCTTTATCAAGAATTCATTGAGGATGAGGAGGAAGAAATCTCGCTTCAAACGGTTGAAGAATGAAAGCGTCAACATCATACCTGGTAAGTTACGAACAAGAGGGTTGACATCTAAATCGGTAAGTCTTCTAACCAAGCTTTCAGGAAACAGGGCACTTACACGAGCACTTAAAAAAATTTTAAAATTGACCGAACACGGGGCCGTGTCCGCGCAACTGTCGGGATAAAACCCCCTTCTCAACACAGTTTCTTCATTCCACACGCCCCGTTTCCCCGAAAACTCTCCAGTTCAGGCGATTTTTCTGCAAGATTTCAACGTCTCCTCTACTTCTAACAACATCAAGGTATGATCCTATCATCATTATTAGTTAGATTAATGTTAGTGCACTATGTCTGTTGACTTCGTCTTGTATCACGTCATGTAATAGAATTGATAGATCAGGGCTCGTAGATCGAGAAAATAGGATTTGTGAGTGTTAGGGTAATTCCGCACGAAATTACCTGGATGGTAATTCCGCACGGAATAGGGTAATACCGTTTGAAGGGTTAATTCCGCATGAAAGTCAACAGTTAATTTCGTACGGAATTAGCTTTAGCTAATTCCGCATGAACCAAACTTGTTAATTCCACACGAAATTAAACGCCTATATATACCCTTAATATCGTTTCAGTTGGTACGGAATTAATTTTGTGTAACGAAGTGCTGCCAAATTGTGTCCAGGTGCTGTAAGACTATTAAATCAATAATAGTGACATATTAAAGAGTATCAAGCTGTTTCCACATCCGTTTCACGGATTCCGCCTTTGATTCGGATCCAAAACTCTCCTAATTGGCTATTTCGGGTCATATAACGATCCTACAAGTGGTATCAGAGCACAGGAGGAGGAGTTTCATCAAATTCAGCTTAATTTCATCAGAATTTCATTCTTCTACACCTTCTTTTCTAAATTGAACAAGTTTTAACGGTCAAAATGGACTGAAGTTCACATATATCATGCAAAACAGGGTTTTAACAAAGCCTTGAAAGAAGTGGACTTAAAATCAACCTAAAACTGATAACAAGTGTAATTCCATTTGAAAAGTTGGAACGAAATTATGACGTCATCATAATTTCGTTTGAAACAGTTCATAATTCCGCACGATATTAGTTAAGTTGGGTTAATTTCGTTTGAACTAGAAGTTAATTCCGCGCGAAAGTATAATTTCGTTTCAAAAAGTCTGATTTCGTTTGAATGAAGGTTAATTCCACGCGGAATTTGTAATCCGGTGTGAAACTTAATTTCTTTTGAAGTCTGATTCCGTTTAAAGACTAATTCCGTTTGAAAGCTGATTTTGCACCAAATCTCATTTCGCATCAAGATCATTTCACGTCAATCGAGTGTCAGTTTATTTCAAGTTGTTTGATATTGTTTTAACTGATTGTGTTTGTTTGATTGTTCTTGTGTCCAGGTAATTCAAGAAATTTACATCATGGCTGAAGAATTCTACAACACGTTCCTCAACGCATTTACATCCGAGTCTTCTGAAGTTTCAACTGTCACACCAAAAACCATTACAAAAGCGATAAATGAGAACATTAAACATGAAAACTTCTATGGCACACATTCAAAACCACCAACTCTAGAAAGTATTGAAGATTATACATGGTGGAAAGAGCGTTTCATCAACTGGGCAAAAGTGTATGCTCATGAAAGCTGGTTCTATTTGGAGTTTGGATATGAAAGACCAAAGGATGATAAAGGAGAAGATCTTCCACTCAAAAAATTATCTAGAGATGACAACGGAAAATTTGCAGCTGAACAGAGAATGATTGCTTTGATTTAATCATCAATCAGAAATGATATGTTCTCTTTATTACAACATAATGGATCATCAAAATCCATTTGGGAAGCCTTAAAGGTTAAAGCAGAGGGGGTAAACAAATAAAGAAAAACAAAATTGCTTTATTAAAGAAAGAATTTGACTTATTTGATAGTCTGAGTGGTGAATCAGTTAGGCAAATGATTGAAAGATTTGGTCATTTGAAAATTGAGCTTGATCGTTTTGGAATTATCAAAACAAGAGAGGAAATCATTGATAAGATCATAGAAGCGTTACCACGAGCTGATCAGTGGTAAACGTTTGTTTTTATTCTGAAAAATGATGCTTTGTATGATGAAATTTCTCTTGATGTTTTGATAGAAAAGACTGAGCAGTTCTGGAGTTGCAGAAGCAGAACAAGATGAGCAGTTCTTCGCATCAACAGAATGTTGGTCTGTATTACAAAGGAAATTTACCTTCGGTAAAAGCTGATAGTTCACAAAGACAGCATTCAGTCGTGAGAGGACAAAAGAGCCACAGAAAAGCTCATCTAGTCATGATCCAGGTTATCATTCATCGGCATCAAAAGCTGGTTCTGAAGAAGCAGAGGAGATATTGTGCAACATTGCTCTTAAGTTGAAAAATTCTCTGGAAATGAGTGTCAATGTAGCTAAACAGCAAATGAGCTTTCTTGCTTCAGTTCTAGAATCGTATGAAGGTCTTGTAGCTGGCAAAATTGGAAACTCAGAGTTAACCAAAGAAGACTACGACCAGATTGATTCGGAAGAAATGGAACTCATTGATATTCACTGGTGTTTGGCAAGTTGCATTTGCAGAGCTCAAAGATACATGGAGATTACTGGGAAACAATCTTTAGGCGGTGCATCAACAAAACTTGGATTTGACAAGTCTAAAGTGACCTACTTCAAATGTAAGCAAAAAGGTCATTTCAAGAGAGAATGCAATAATTCTGCAGTTGGTGGAAATGAACATCCGTTCAATGATGATTACTACCGAAAGGCAATCTACCACCGAAGCAGAGAAGAGCCGAAAATGATTGAAGATAAACCCAGAGAAAAATCAAGAGCACTTGCTGTATTCCACGATGACGAAGGATATGATTGGATTCAGGTTCTTCCAGAAGAAGATCGTTTGGAGAATATTCGAAAAACAGTTCATGGAAAAGCTATAACAGAGAGCAAACATTATGTTTTTGTTGCTGAAATCAAAGAGGAAAATAAAGAAGAAAAAGGCACAGCTGAAATCAAAGAGAAAACCAGAGAAGAAATTCTGAGTGAGAAAACATACCGAGAAAGAAACATTGCTTTGAACAGAATGAATGAGATGCAAGAAGAGTATGAGAGTGCTGTCATCAATAAGAGATGGGATAAGAAGAGAGAATGCTACTTCAACAGAGAAGGTGAACTGGTTGTTCCGAAGAAAGACATAATTTTTGAAGATGTTCTTCTCATAATTCCTTCATCAGCCGAATATTATAGAAATGTGCTAAAAGATGACATGTATGCAAAAAGGCATGAAAAGGAAGTTAGATATGCCATGACATCATGCTTGAGGAAGAGGGATGAAGAAAGAATGAAGAAGAATGTTGAAGAAATGGTGAACAATATGAAGAAAGATGCTGAAGAAGTAAATGTTGAAACTATTGAAGTTGAAGTTGTTGAAGAAAAAGGAAAGGATGAGAAAGCTGTTGCTGAAAAACAGCAAGTTGAAAAAGAAGAAGAAGAGGTGAAGAGTGAGTTTTTGAAGGTTGCTAGTGATGATGGTGATAATGTTGGTGTTGAAGAAAAGCAGAAAGATGCTGATCAGACAAATGCAGCTGAAAACACCAAAGTGCCAATTACTGAGGTAAATCCTGATTCTAAAAATCAAAACAAAATTGTTGAACAGTGCAAGAAATGCATGGAACCATGCAATGCTTGTACTGAAAAAGATGAGAAGTTCAGAACAAGAAATCTTGAATTCACAAAAGTTGAAGAAGTTTTCAAAAACAAATGCAAAGAAATGCTAGAAAACGAAAAAGTTTTAAAAGAAAATAATGAAACACTTTCAGAAAAATATAAAAAATTAGAAAAAGAAAATGAGATTTTGAAAGAAAATGTTTTGAAAAAGACAGAAGAATGTGATAAAAAAGAAATTGTTTGTCAAGAAATGAAGAAAGAATATGACTTAATAAAATTGGTATATCACATTACAAAAGAGTCATATGAAAAGGTGAAGGGTGAAATGAAATTTGTTCAATCAAGATTGGATTACTGTTCTGAAACATCAATGTTGGAACCTGAAGGTTTATTCATGTAGGTGAATATAGTACAGGGATTAAAAGGGTTGTTTTTGTTTTGTTTCTTAATGTTTTGTAATGGGCCGATTAGGGGTGTTAGGGTCAACTCGCAACCCATTAGTGTTTAGGGCCTAGATTTCGGTCCTAGTGTTTAGTATATATACAAACCTCAACCTTAGGGTTGAGGTTGTTGGTTGGATAGCCGGTCGCGAGTCCCTGTGATAGTTCTTGTATCAGTCTACGTTCATCGTTGAATGCAAGAATCGTTTGGTTTGTGATTTCGATTACTCTCAACTATCATTGATTATTATTGTTTAATCTTGAATCGTCTTGTGACTGAATTCCGCGCTTTCACAAGATATTATTGATATCATTGATTGATCCTGCTCGGGTTTTACAATTGGTATCAGAGCCAAGAAACCATTCTTGGTTCGGTTTTGATATCATTCAGATTCAAGATTAAACTAATATTACTAATCGGTTTTGTGGTGATTGTTTTGCAGTGAAAGGAATCGATTATACTGATCTGTTCTTGGTGTTTTTGATAAAATTGTTACTGATTTGGATCGTATAATTTTCAGAAATCTGTTTGCTGATTGTTCGGAGCTGATTGAGGAGAATTCAAAGATTTCAAATCTTTGAATTTTGGAAGTGCTGAAAATCCGGGATTTCGAGTCAACAGTTCTTATCACTTATCTGTTTTGCAGGTCTCGACTCGCAACAACAGAGGTCTCGGCTTGTCCTGTTTTGGTCTCGACTCGCAACAACAGAGGTCTCGGCTTGTCCTGTTTTGGTCTCGACTCGCAATGGTTGAAGGTCTCGAGTCAAGTCTCGAGTTGTGCTGTTTTTGTCTCGACTCGCAATCGGCTGGTCTCGACAAGTAGTGGGTGACTTGCAACTAATCAAGTCTCGAGTTATTTGATCTTGGTTTCGACTCGCAATCGTGGTCTCGACTCGCAACGTCAATCTGAAACACGTGTTTTGGACTGTTGAACTGTTGAACCGTTGAACTGTTGGACTGTTGGACTATTGGACCTTAATTAATTTAATTAATTAACTTTAAGAAAACATGTCAACTGCTAATGACCTAGCTGTCACAAATGCTCAACAAGAGTTGGACTCCAAAATTGGAACCAGCTCTCGTATTCCAAGGCTCTTGGATGCAAATGACTTTCCTGAATGGAAATGGCGTTTTGAGCAACATATTAAGTTTAAGGAGCCTAAGCTTTGGAGGGTGATTGAAAGAGGCCCTAGAGAAATCATGTATGAGAAGGAAACGAACCCTGGAGTCAAAGTCAAGAAACCTCGTGCTGAGTATACTGACGAAGATTACGCTATTGTAGAAGAAGATAATCGAGCAACGTCCTACTTGACTATGGGACTGGGGTCAGACATTGCTATGGGATTTCGCACTTGCAAATCAGCCAAAGAACTGTGGGAAGCACTGATTGATGTGTACGAAGGGAATGAAGACATGAGGGAAAGCAGAAGGAACCTGTTGAGGCAAAATTTCAATAATTTCAACTACGTCTATGGGGAAACCATTGAGAATCAGATTCAGCGTTTCTCAAAGATCATTACTCAAATGGATCTAGAAGAAATCCTTCCTTCAAAGGCTGCTCAGAATCGACAACTTCTGAATGCCTTGCCAAAGAGTTGGGATAATCACGTTGCTATGATCAAGCGGACGAAAGATCTCGCAAGATGCACCTTGACTGAAATGATTTCTCATATCAAAGCATGTGAGCTTGATGACAAGCAACGGGAGAATAATCACAAGTCCAGTTTGTTAGCAGCAGGCATTTCTGTTTCTTCTACCAATCCAAGCAATGACAACACTGCACTTATTTCACAGAATGGATCGAAAAAGGCTACTTCTGGGTCAACCACTACTGTGCATTACTCTAGCTCAAGCTCTTCATCGTCTGCAGCAAAAATTGCCACACCTCCTTCAGCAAAATCCGAGCTCATTGCTTTCTTTACTCAGCAATCGAAAGAGAATCTGGAGGTCGCTGCTTCTGTCATAAATTGTTTAAATGCCTTTGTTGCAGGTAAAATACAACCTCCCAGCTGGTCGTTGAATGATCTATATCAGTATGATCCTGACGATGTGGAGGAGATGGATATCACCTGGCAAATGGCGATGGCAGCATTCAGAGCACAAAAATTTGCAAACAACACTGGCAGAAATAGATGGGGTTCTTCTTTTTCAAATTCTGCTAATGTTCCAATGAAGTTACGCTGCTACAACTGTCATGAAATAGGTCATTTGGCACGAAACTGTCCTAAGCCCAACAACAACAAAGACTTTACACCTGCACATCCTGCTCCTCCAAATCCTGAAAGGGCTCTTGTGACAACAAATGAATCAACTGTTGCTAGTGAAGGAACTCAGAGTTCAGCCCTTGTTGTTCAACCAAGTGCAGATTTCAATTGGGATGATGAAATTCAACGCCTGAACATCTCTCAACCAGAAATCCAGAGTGCTGCTCAAAACATAGCTTTCATGACTTCAGAGGAAAAGGATTCTTCACCAGATGCTGAGCCCCAAGCTGAGAACATTGCATTCATGACCAAAATCCTGTCAGCTCCTGTTCATGGACTCACTGCTGAAGAGGTACGTTCTATTTTCTGTACTACTGAATGCAGAGAAAGAGTTGAGGCTTATAGAATACATAATGCTGAACTTATTCAAGATTATCAAGATCTTAAGAATAAAAACTTTACTTTGGCCAAAAATGAAAAACTTTACAAAGAAAAAATTGAGGCCCAAAGAAAGGATATAGTTCAGCTAAAAGAAGACCTCAGTGCTAAAAACTGTAATTTCTTGGATGCTCTAGCCACAATTAGTGACCTGACCAAAGAATTAGAGGACTTGAAAGTCAAATATCAGATAAATGAAATCAATATTAAAAAATTTGACACCTCTAGTAATTTGGTCAAGAACATTTGTGACATACAACTAGAGTATAAAGAAAAGAAAGGGGCTGGTTTGGGATACACAAAAACTCCTCCTCCATACAATCATAACTACACTTATATGCCTTTCACGGAAGAGGAGTTACTTAATGAGAGCAAGATGACTTACGGTCCAAAAACCGATAAGTCATCAATCAACAGCAAATCTGTTGATAAACAACCAGGTCATTCAATGAATTTTGTCTCAAAAGGAAATGTTGATCCTAACCAGTCGTTTGCATGTGCAGAAAAGGTTGAATTGAAATGTGAAGATACTCTTGGGGGAGAACAAGTTTTAAATTCTGATTCACAAAAACCTTGTTTTGATGAAAATCATCCTGATGTGATTTTGGGACAAAATATTTTTAGTATGTGTCTTTCTTTAGCTGCTAATGGGCCTGATGTTTTGGGCAAGACTGATGATGTTTGTGTTGAAACTGTGAACATTAATTCTGGTGATGAATTTTCTTCGGTTAATAATTGTGAATGTGATGGTTCTAATGTGTCAGATGATAGTGTTGCAGGTGAGGTCCCTCAGGATACATTCAGTGAAACCACTGACACTTCTTCTCAAGAAAATCATGAATGTCCTGATTCTTCTTCGGAATCGGTCTCAGTGGGAGTCCCTAATGTTGAATCTAGTGGGACCCCATTGGAAACCGTTGATACACATGTTGAAGAAGCATGTGTTAGTGAAATTTCAAATGCTTCTGAAATTGAAACTGAATCAAAAATCATCGACAAAGAATTAAATGGTAATTTGAACGTAAAATCTTCAACAGACGTTTTACCAAATAAAACTGATCTCAAATCGTCAGATTTTCAAGGAAAAGGTAATCACAGTAAGAAAGTCGTGTCTGAATCTCAACATACATCACATGCCTGTGAAACGTCAAATCAGGTGAACCCAGATCGCTCTAAACGAAAGCCAGCAAAAATCGCCAAACCTGAAAAGCAAAGCAGGAACAATTTTCAGAAAACCCAGAATCTCCACACATTGAAACGACAAACTTGTTTCAATTGTGGAATTGCGGGACACATTGCACGAAATTGTATCAATCTCCCAAGGAAGTCATCTGAGCACAAAGGCTTCAAAAATCAGAAGGATAGATCCAATCGAACTAGTTGTTCAAAGCCCATGAACGTCACAAAGACAGAGGCAATGAAGAATAACAGTCGAAGGACTAAGCCCTCTGATTTAGACTGGAATGCAGCCAAACGAAGAAATCAACAAAATCAAAAACTTTTTCAAAGATACAAACAAAATGTTTTTGATAATTATCGCTCTAACTGGTCCTATCAACATTGGAGACCAAAGGTAAAGGCTGCCCAGTCAAACATGAATGCAAACTCTTTTGTCAAAAGAGATAAATCAAAATTTTTGAATAAAGATAATCTGATTTGGCAAAAAGTAACGTACATTGATGCAAATGGAAAACCCAGATCCACTATGGGCTGGGTTCCCAAATCTAACTAATCTCGCAAATCGTGCAGGAACAGCTATGGAGGACTACCGTGCGCCTCTGGTACATGGATAGTGGCTGTTCCAGGCATATGACAGGAGACTTGACTCAGCTGATCAATGTAAAAGAATTTGACGGGGGTTATGTCTCTTTTGCGGGAGGAGAATCTGGTAGAATCACACTGAAGGGAACAGTGAAAAACGGTGTCTTAAGCTTCGAAAATGTGAATTATGTTCCTGAACTGAAACACAATTTGTTGAGCATTTCACAAATTTGTGACCGAGGAAATTCGGTGCATTTTACAAAGAAAGGATGTTATGTTTTGAAGCCAGGGATTGTCATTCCTGAAGATTGGTTTTTAATGACTGCCGAGAGAAAAGGAAACGCTTATGTCATCGATATGAACAAGAAGCCATGTGAAGAGATCACTTGCTTGTTTTCAAAGATATCAGAACATGATGGTTTATTGTGGCATCGTCGTCTCGGACATGTGAACATGAAAAACTTAAATCGTCTTGCCAAAGGTCAGCTAGTACGTGATCTGCCAATTAAAGACTTTATGTTGGTAGAGAAATGTGTTGCATGCGCTAAAGGCAAAGCTCATCGAAAGCCGCACAAGTCTAAATCCGCACCCTCAACCAAAGCTGTACTTGAGTTACTTCATATGGATCTTTTTGGGCCCGTAAATGTTTTAAGCATTGGCAAGAAGGCATATTGTCTCGTGATAGTTGATGACTATTCACGATACACCTGGGTGTATTTTCTAAGTCACAAGAGTGAGGCAGCAGTTTTGATCAAACAATTCATCACCTTGGTGGAAAATCAAGCTACTAAAAGGGTTAAGGCGATTCGATCAGATAATGGGACAGAATTCAAAAATGTTACCATGAATACTTTCTGTGCAGAGAAGGGAATTGATCAACAGTACAGTGCTCCTCGAACTCCACAGCAGAACGGTGTTGCTGAAAGGCGAAATCGTACTCTTATAGAGGCTGCACGTACTATGTTGGCTGACTCCAAGCTTCCTAGTTTCTTCTGGGCTGAAGCTGTTAGCACGGCCTGTTATGTCCAGAATCATGCTTTAGTAAATAAACGGCATATGAAAACTCCTTATGAGATTCTGGAAGGACACAAACCTTCGGTTTCACACTTTCGTATCTTTGGTTGTCCATGTGTGTTATTACTAATGGACACTAATGGAAAGTTTGAAGTCAAAGGAGACGACTGTTACTTTGTTGGATATTCTAAAGGCTCAGCTTATAGAGTATACAACAAAGTAACCAAAAAGGTCGTTGAGTCGTGCAACATTGAATGGTTAGAAGAAAACTCTACGGATGCTAGAGTCGGGCCAGACTGGTTATATGATTATGCTACTTTGTTTAAATCTTTTAATGTGTTGCCAAGTGTTACTACAGGTGCAGGAATGTCGACGCCGCATCAACCATTATCATTTGGTGACGCTGAGGAAGAAGAACAGTCAGTAAACGAATCAAAAAGCCACACTGTTGATCCCCCGGGAATGGTTTTTACTCCTCATCCTTCGCCTCAACAAATGTCCCATCCCTCCCCTGAAGGTACTTCAACAAGTGGTGCTTCATCCAGTGTCTCAGGATCTTCACTGTTTCCTGATCCTATTCCGGAGGATTGTTCTGTCACTACTCCATTCATCCATCACTCTACAGTACCTAATGAGGGGGAGTCTAGCCACACCATTTCTGAAGATCAAAATGCAGCCTCCGAAGACGCGATAGCTCCAGACATAGCCATACCTACAAGTGTCCAGCGAAATCATCCTATAGAGAATGTGATTGGCCCTGTGAATGCAGGGGTCATGACCAGGAGTCAATCTGGAGTCATCAATACTTGTTTATACTCTTGTTATCTTTCTCAGATTGAACCTAAATCTGTTGATATAGCTTTGCAGGAACCAGGATGGGTAGATGCAATGCACGAAGAACTGAACCAATTTGAGAAGCTTGGAGTATGGAAACTTGTCAAGTTGCCAGAGGGAAAGCGTAAACTTGGAACAAGATGGGTATTTCGAAACAAGCAAGATTCTGCTGGAGTCATTGTTCGCAACAAGGCAAGGCTGGTAGTCCAGGGATTTAAACAGATTGAAGGTCTAGACTATGATGAAGTATATGCTCCGGTTGCACGACTTGAAGCCATCCGGATCTTCTTAGCTTACGCGTCTTACATGGGATTCACTGTTTATCAGATGGATGTCAAAACCGCGTTTCTCTATGGAGACGTGAAGGAAGAATTTTTTGTCGAGCAGCCACCAGGGTTTGTGCATCCAGATTATCCTGGCTACGCTTATAAGCTGGACAAGGCGTTGTACGGATTACACCAAGCTCCTCGAGCTTGGTATGCCACTTTAACTGAGCATCTTCTGGCTCACGGGTATACACGTGGCACCATAGACCAGACTTTGTTTATCAAGAAGGTGGGAAGTGATCAAATCCTGGTTCAGATTTATGTCGATGATATCATTTTCGGATCTACGAGCGAGGATCTCTGCAAGGAATTCGAGAGGGTTATGAAGAAGAAGTTTGAAATGAGTGCTTTTGGAGAAATGACACTGTTTCTGGGATTGCAAGTCAAACAGAGTTCGCAAGGGATTCTTATCCATCAAGGGAAGTATGTGGATGATGTACTGGCAAAATTCAAGTTTACGGATGCAAAGCCTGCTGAAACACCAATGGCAGAGAGGCCACTATTGACTGAAGATGAAGAAGGAGAGTTTGTAAATCAACGTCAATACAGGTCTATGATCGGGTCATTGATGTATCTCACAGCCAGCCGTCCGGATATCATGTTTGCTGTCTGCAACTGTGCTCGCTATCAGGCTAATCCTAAAACTTCTCATCTTACTACTGTTAAAAGGGTCTTTCGGTATCTTAAAGGCCGACCTCGGTTTGGCCTGTGGTATCCGAGGGATTCCAATTTTGACTTGTTTGCTTTCTCTGACAGCAATTTTGGAGGTACTGATAGTGACAGGAAATCTACATCTGCGGGATGCCAATTCTTGGGTGATAGGCTCATTTCTTGGCAATGCAAGAAACAACAAACAGTGGCGATATCCACAGCTGAAGCTGAGTATGTTGCTGCTTCTGCTTCTTGTTCTCAAGTGGTGTGGATGCAACATCAATTGCAGGATTATGGTTTGACTTATCTTAACACTACTATTTACTGCGATAATGATGCTGCAATTCAAATTGTTCGGAATCCTGTCTTTCACTCCAAAACCAAGCACATTGATATTAAAGTCCATTTTATCCGAGACTGCTTTGACAGAGGCCTTATCACTCTTGAACAAATCGACACAGATGCAAATGCGGCCGATTTGTTCACCAAGCCTGTCAGCAGCTCGAAATTCAGAGTGCTTGTGGATTTTCTGAAAATGATCCGTTTTACTGACTGAGCATGTTTTTGTTTCGTAAGTAAATTTGTTCATAAAGTTTTTCTATTCGTAGGTAGTTTTTTTTTATTTATGCACAAATTTAGGGGGAGAAAAATTCGAAAATCCAAAAACATTAAAAAATCGAAAATACAAAAACATTAAAAAAATTAAAAATAAAAAAAAAGGGGGAAGAAGGGGGAAAGCAAACGTTGCAATGACTGGGAAATGAAATGAATTTTCACATTATGGTCAAGGGCTGACTCATGTAAGACCAATATCGAAATAGTTTGACTCTAGTATGATGTGTTGGTAGGCTCTATCCTTAAGATTGGAAACAATAGCTGTTTCTGTTCAGAACTAAACTAGTACATGACCTCAGAAAAGAAAATCACTTGGAATTAGCTCATGTCTATTTGAATGTTTGTATGTTTTTCCCGATACACACAATTTTGATCTGATTCTGAAATCTTATCTGAAAAAGTCGTGTACCTCCTCTGCTGCATCCAGATACATGCTGACCTGGAGGTGCTAGGCAACGTCAGCTTCTGCTGCATCCAGATACATGCTGACCTAGCTGTACATTGTCGATCTGTAGATCAATTAACACCCGAAAGAGGCCCTCTAGTGCCCAAAAGAAACCCAATAAACCTATATCAAATTGAGAAAACTCATTTGATCTGTATATTATACCATCTCAATCTAAGATCTATTCTGTTCTCTTCTCAACCAATTCCCAGTTAAGATTTCAGAAATTTGGATTGGACTTGTGAAATATGTGGTAGGGAAACTGCTTGCATGATAGAGTGAGCTGTGCATAATTCCAGGATTTGATTAGTATTTGTTTGGGTGCTCATTATTAAAAATATCAAAACATGATAAAATGAGATACAGGCAGTTATATGGAAAAGATCTAGGGAGATGAGTTTAAGAGGACAAATATACTGGCAATCGTCTAGATCATCCTCTAGTAGATCAGTGTTGATAAGTGAAGTCAAGCCCGAAACCCCGTGATCTGATCCCTGAATAATCTTTGTTGTTTTCCTACTTTGTTTATAAATAATGTATATTTAATTATTTATTTTTGGTTTTAGGTTTTTCAACAAATCTTGCTCAGAAAGTTTGAATGGATTATAAATTAAATGTGTTGATGAATGGTTTTTAACTTGATTAAATCTGATTTAAAAAATGTTTAAGAAAATCCATTGAAAAATATCTCGGTCCAACGAGCCCAATGTTTGGCCCAAGCTCATTTGATGGGCTGATGTATAAAAGAAAGGTCTCGAGTCGAGACCTCATAACTCACTCAAAATCTTCAAGGTTTTTCTCTCAAGAATTCCGGCGAAAACCCTCTGCTCTCCGGTCTCGACTCATAGTCTTTCTGGTCTCGACTCATATCTTTCCGGTCTCGACTCATAGTTTTGAAGGTATTTGATGATCTGTTTGAAGTTTTGCAGGCCTGATGATGATCAGTTGAAGATTTGAAGAAATTGAAGAACCCTAAAAATTAACATAATTTGGTCTTCAAATCTTTTTGATGGTGTTATGAGATTTGATCCTAAGTGTTTGAAAGTCAAAGTGCTCGTGGATAAGGACTCGAGACTGTTGGTTGCGAGTCGCAACCTTATCGTAACTACTCAAGATCTGTTGTCTCGACTCATGGTCTCGACTCATGGTCTCGACTCATGGTCTCGACTCATGGTCTCAACTGTGACATTGGTTGCGACTCAAAACTTCTGATTGCGACTCGTGATCTCGAGTAAAAAACATCCTGTTTCGAGTTGATTTTTGATAATTGTGTATTTTTGTGACACACTTTCGGTTTATGCAGATAATGGATTTGAAATTTATAGCAACTCATAATCAGGCAGGATATCTGGCACCTCCTCCAGAGAAACATCGGAGATTATACTCTTCGCTCATGAAAGGTCTAAACAGCTGCCGTATTGTTCACGCATTACGAGACAATCCAGTCATTTATGAAGGCCTCATTCAAGATTTCTGGAAGAATGCGAAGATCGAGGTGGTTGAAGGAAAGGGAGTTATTGTGTCTGAAATTCAGAAAATCACGATTACAATAACAGAGCAGATGATTCGTGAGGTGTTGCAGTTTAATGATCAAGACTCGGATTCAATTGAGGTTCCAGCTGGTACAGTTGAGGCTATTCTACCCAGACTCAGTTATGAAGGCAAATATCCCCCTCTGGTCAAGAAGTTTGTGCATCCGTACTGGAGGTTGTTAGTGCACATGTTTCTTTTGTGCATATCTGAGAATCGGGGAGGCACCGATCAGTTGAACAGTACACAGACTGCTGCTTTGGTATGTGTAATAACAAATGAGCCGTTCAACTATTCGAAGTATGTTTTGGAGGCAATGAAAAGAAATGTTCTGGGAGTCAGAAAGGATAAGTTTCTCATGTATCCAAGGTTTATACAGATGATCCTCAATGCAAGTTATCCGCAGTTGGTGAAAACTGGAAACACATTGGAGTTAAAACCAATGGGTCCCGCATGTTTTGGTGCACTTACTTCGAAGAAGAGTACGGAAAGGAAGTTTGAAGGAAAAATTCCCTTAGAGAAGTTTGGTCAGATCGCTGAAACTGAAGATGTTGCTGCTGAACCAGTCATAGATCAACCAATTCAAATTAATGTTGGGCCTGCTGTTGCTATCGTTGCTGAAGAGCATGATGTTCAAAGAGGTGTTGAAAGAGAATCTGAAAATGAGTTGGTGAATATTGATTCTGATGAGGAAGGTGTTGAGATTTCATTTGATTCTGATGTGGATATGGAGCTTCCTCCTGAAGCTGGAGTTTCTGATACTGTTTCAACTGCCCCACCTGTGATTTCTACTGAAGTTTTGGCTCAGTTATTAAAGACAGTGACTGAAAAGATGGGAAAGCCTCCTTCTGATCTTTCAGTTCCAAATGAAGAGTCAAGTGAACGCCCAAAGGATCCTGATTCCCTTCCAGTTAAGCGGAAAAGAAGGGATCCTCGGCTCGGTATGTATGTTGAGAAGAACAAAGATCAATCCTTGAACACTGATGAAGATGATGAGGATCTGTATGATTTTGATTTTGAGAAGAGTGTTGCTGATGCTACCAACCCCTCCACAGATACTTTTGAGTGTCTGTTTGATGTTGATACTCAAAGAACTGATATGGAAACCACTGATGTTACTGTTGAAGTTCAAGCTGCAAGTGTTGCTTCAGAGCCTGCTGGTGATGTATTGTTGGGTGTTTCTAATTCTGCCGGCCCCTCCAATGTTGCTCATGATGTGCCGAGCAGTTCTAGTGGTAAAAGGCCTGAGGAACCGTTGAGAATGCCGTTTGATGATGATTCTAGTGATGAAGATGAATTTATCAGTATGAGAGAGATGAAAAGAAGATTGGTTGTTGTTGAACAAGATTCGATTCACAAAGAAGCAAAGATCATCCAACTTGAAGATATCATAGTAAAGAAGGATCAACAGATTGAGCAATTGCAAGGAGATGTGAGTCTGTTATTCTCCATGGTCTATGATTTACGTGGTAAGCTTGAGAAAAAGTTTGGACAGGAGTTTTCTGATCCAACAGATGTTGAGAACCGAAAGAAGGCCTTTGAAGAAGATAATGCTGAAAAGAATGCTGCGATGGAGAAATATTTTGAAAGAGTTACTGATCCAGAAGCAGCGAAAGCAAAGGCAGAAAGAATTAAAAGAAAAAGAGAGTTGGTGATTTTGAAAAACAAGAATCTGAATCCAGATGATGTTGATGCTCAGGCTTCTCATCATATGATGGATGTTGGTGAGACTTTGTATGATAAAGTTGGCAATCGCTCGGGAGTGGTAAGCTGGGGTTATGACCATGACAGACATAGGTGGTGGATCAAGAGAAAAGTTGGTCCGGTGGAGTGGTACAAACATCCTGGCCAGTTTCAATCGTTTACAAAGGTTGATCTGACAGAATTATCTAATGCTCCTTATGTTGATGATAACCCTGGAGGTCCTGGACACATATTTTTCGAAAGATTGAAGAGGGAAGTTCAAAATAACTTTCCATCGATGCGCACTGCTGACTCAATTGTTAAACCTCTTAAGGGTGTCCGGGATTCATTTACCAAAAAGCGAATGAAAGTGGTGCACTGGCCGGTGACAGACAAAGAGAAGGTGATACCGTTGGTCAAGAAGATTCCACAAGGTGCTCTGAAGTCTCTGCATTTTTGGGCTTATGATGAGCGTCTTGGTCAGGCAGTGTTCGTCTGTGATGGTGATGTCAGTTTCCGTTTAGTTGATCAAGTGGATGTGTTAAACATTGCTCTTGAAGATTTGGAGGTTTTAGCTCAAAATCAGATTCGAGCAACTGAAAAGTATGAAGATATCGCGAAGGGTTGGACTGCCGCTGTTGCGTCCGCTATTCACATTCGCAAAGTTGGATTTGGTGGTTTTCAAGATCGTTTGGGAGGTAGTAGCAACACTTGAAGAATCAAGAACCTGCATGCATAAACCTAGGGGGAGATTGTTGGAACCTGAAGGTTTATTCATGTAGGTGAATATAGTACAGGGGTTAAAAGGGTTGTTTTTGTTTTGTTTCTTAATGTTTTGTAATGGGCCGATTAGGGGTGTTAGGGTCAACTCGCAACCCATTAGTGTTTAGGGCCTAGATTTCGGTCCTAGTGTTTAGTATATATACAAACCTCAACCTTAGGGTTGAGGTTGTTGGTTGGATAGCCGGTTGCGAGTCCCTGTGATAGTTCTTGTATCAGTCTACGTTCATCGTTGAATGCAAGAATCGTTTGGTTTGTGATTTCGATTACTCTCAACTATCATTGATTATTATTGTTTAATCTTGAATCGTCTTGTGACTGAATTCCGCGCTTTCACAAGATATTATTGATATCATTGATTGATCCTGCTCGGGTTTTACAATCAAAGGAACTAAAACGAATGTATGAAATTAAACAAGGTGTTGTAAATTCATATATTGAAGATATTGCTAAGCTAAAACGACAGATTGCTGATTTAGAACAGGATAACAAAAACTAAAAAGTTACCATGCGTCGTCATATGTGCTTGAACGTATTTTCAACATAAAACCGGATGGAAAAGATTCTGAGCATAACAAGAAAGGTATTGGCTCAGAGTTTCATCAAGTTCCTCCACCGGAAAAGTTTGTATTTTATGATGATAAAAAGGTCGAAAAAGCTTTCAACTTGGTAGATCAATTGCCAGACAACATTGACATAACCTATTCCAAATCTGATGATTCTAGTGATTCAGAGGTGGTAGGTAAGGTCGTTGAAAGTGTGTTGAAAGAAGAGTCGGTTGAAATAGGTAATTCTGAATCACAAGATGAAAATGAAGGTAATTTTCATGATGGATATCTGAAAAACATAAAATCCGAGAAAAATTTGAATGAAGATTCAAAAGGATTGGTTTATTCCGAATCTTACTACGCCCATCCAAGGTGAGACTTTTAACAACACTTTGTCTCCCAACTCGAATTCCAATGGTTTTCGTCTACGATCCGCGCAGCTCTTTTGTCGATCTCGAGCCGCCTTAATGCGCTCTCGGATCTGCATAATCTTGTCGGTTGTCTCTTGTACTAGTTCAGGACCAACCATTCATTTATCTCCAGCGTCTGCCCAACATAAGGGCGATCGGCAATTGCGGCCATACAGAGCTTCGAACGGTGCGGCTTTTATGCTTGTATGATAACTGTTATTGTAGGAAAACTCAACTAAAGGTAGATGAGTATCCCAGCTACCGCCTAGGTCCATAACACATGCGCGAAGCATATCTTCCAGCGTTTGTATAGTCCGTTCGCTCTGACCGTCTGTTTGCGGATGGAAAGCCGTGCTTAGGTCTAGCTGAGATCCAAAGGCTTCCTGAAAGGATTGCAAGATTCTTGAGACAAAGCGTCCATCTCTGTCTGAAATAATTGAGATAGGCACTCCATGACGTGCCACAATTTCTTTTTAGTATATCTCAACAAGCTTTCCAGTGCTGTCTTCTCTCGGATCGGTAGGAAATGCGCGGATTTCGTTAACCGATCGACTATCACCCATATCATATCGTGCCCTCTCGGGGTCCTGGGTATTTTCGTTATGAAGTCCATCGAGATTTGCTCCCACTTTCACATGGGAATCTCTGGTTATTGTAGTAGGCCAGACGGTTTTTGGTATTCAGCCTTAACCTTGGCACAGGTTAGGCATTTTCCAGCATAAACAACAACATCGCTTTTAAGTATCGGCCACCAATAGTATTCCTTTAAAGCTTGATACATTTTGTCCGATCCTGGATGGATCGAGTATCTCGACTTGTGCGCTTCATCAAGGATGACTTCTTGTATACCGCCATAGAGCGGAACCCAAATACGCTTCTTAAAGTATAAGGTTCCCTCTTCATTTGGCACCATGTATTTCAACATACCCCGGAGGTATTCAGCTTTACGGTTTTCTCCCTTGAGAGCTTCTTGTTGCGCGTCACGAATGCGTGGAGTGAGGTTCGTTCGAATAGTCATTTCCAATGCTCGAACCCTTAGGGTCTTAACCCTCTCTTTCCGACTTAGCGCGTTTGCTACAACGTTTGCCTTTCCAGGATGGTACTTAATCTCACAGTCATAATCGTTCAGCAGTTCGGCCCAACGTCGTTGATGCATATTTAATTCCTTCTGATTAAATATGTGTTGTAGGCTTTTGTGATCTGTGAAGATTGTACATCGAGTACCATATAAATAATGTCGCCAGATCTTCAAGGCGAAGACCACCGCGCCTAGTTCCAAGTCATGCGTGGTATAATTCCTTTCATGTACCTTCAATTGCCTTGAAGCGTAAGCGATGACTTTTTGGGGCTACATAAGCACGCAACCCAAACCTTGTCGTGAAGCATCGCAGTATACCACGAAGTCTTCAGTGCCTTCGGGTAATGATAGTATTGGTGCATCGCCTAGCTTATTTTTAAGTAGCTGGAAGGCTTCTTCCTGCTTGTCACCCCAGTTGTACTTCTTATCTTTCTGCGTAAGGGTAGTTAGCGGTTGAGCTATTTTTGAGAAATTCTCAATGAATCGCCAGTAATAGCCCGCTAAGCCCAAAAATTGTCGAACTGCAGTTGGGGTTTTGGGGGCTTCCCAATTCTTTATTGCTTCAATCTTGGATGGGTCTACATGAATGCCCTTCTTATTCACAACGTGACCAAGAAACTGTACTTCGCGAATCCAGAATTCGCACTTTGAGAATTTTGCATAAAGTTTCTCCTTCTTTAGTAGTTCCAAAATGGTTCTGAGGTGTTGCTCGTGCTCTTCTCTTGTTCGCGAGTAAATCAGGATATCATCGATAAATAAAATCACGAATTTATCGAGATATGGTTTGCATACGCGGTTCATCAGATCCATAAAGACCGCTGGCGCGTTCGTCAGTCCGAATGGCATCACAAGGAACTCGTAATGGCCATAGCGTGTTCTGAATGCAGTCTTTGGTACGCTTTCCTCTTGAATCCATAACTGATGTTATCCAGATCGAAGATCGATCTTGGAATAGTAGCTTGATCCTTGCAACTGATTAAATAAGTCATCAATCCTCGGTAGCGGGTACCGATTCTTGATTGTGAGCTTGTTCAGTTCTCTGTAATCAATACACATCCGCAGTGTTCCATCCTTCTTCTTTACGAACAATACTGGAGCTCCCCATGGTGAGAAGCTTGGCCTTATGAATCCTTTATCCAACAACTCCTGGAGTTGTGTAGATAATTCTTGCATTTCAGATGGTGCAAGCCGATAGGGTGCCTTGGCTACGGGAGCGGGTCCTGGAACCAAGTCTATACGGAATTCGACTTGTCGTTGCTGAGGTAGTCCTGGTAGATCTTCAGGAAAAACATTAGGGAATTCCTTCACCATAGGAATG
Organism: Helianthus annuus; assembly: GCF_002127325.2. Lineage (NCBI taxonomy): Eukaryota > Viridiplantae > Streptophyta > Magnoliopsida > Asterales > Asteraceae > Helianthus > Helianthus annuus. The sequence continues at coordinate 19,937,409 of NC_035435.2, read as the reverse complement.
TCTTCGAGTTTCGGCTCCTCAGCCTTCTTATCTACAACGTGCGCTAGGAAAGCAACACATCATTTCCTTAAGCACTTCTGTGCCTTCATACAACTGATGATTCGAAGAGGCGCGTCTCGTTTTTCTCCATGTACGATGAGAGTTTCATCATTCGCCAAAGGGATGCAAATGATTTTCTCATGACAAATAACTTCAGCTTAGTTCTTGGACAACCAGTCCATTCCGACCACTACATCGAAGCTACCCAATTGAATAGGTAAGAGGCCGATGCTAAATTTTCGTTCACCAAGTTCTAATGTGCAACCTCTAACAACTTCGCCCGATTCAACAAGTTTACCATTGGCTAGTTCTATGGAATAAGGAATTTCTAGTCTACTAGATTCTATTCCAAGCATACGTTTAAATTCCACAGACATGAAGCTATAATCGGCACCAGTGTCAAATAATATGGATGCAAAGTGATTGTTAACAAGAAACGTACCGGTGACCACATTAGGGTCCTCGCGTGCGTTCCTTGCTCCAATCATAAACGCTCGAGCGTGAGCATTGTTTCCTTTTGGGCAGTCTTTCATGAAATGCTCGTTGCTTCCACAACTGAAGCATCCTTGGTTTTGCCCCTTTCCGTTGCCATTCCTGTTACCAGCACTATTGCCATTTCCACCATTCCTATTACCAGCACCGTTGCGATTTCCATTTCCGTTCCTTCCTTTTCCCCAACAGTCTTCTGTTTGATGACCCAATCTACCACATTTGTCGCATCTTGGAATGTGACAAGCTCCTTCATGATGATACTTACATTTTTGGCATTTAGGCAGGGTGCCTTGGTAACCTTTGGCTGCAGTATCATTTGCCGCTGCAAAGGTTCTCGCCTCCTTAGGTGGGTTAGTGTCACGTTTCTTGTTGTTTAAACCTTTGTTGTTGCCGCAGGTTGCTTGATTCAGGTTTGCATGTTTCCTTTTCTTGTCATCGGACGACTCAGCGTGCGTCTCGGTCTCCTCAGTAGGGTTCAGCGAAAACTTCTTCATTCGAACTGCATCTTTAGTAAGGCTGACTGCCAGAGTTACAGCCTCAGTGATCGTTTGAGGTTTGGCCGAAGTTACCATGCTGCGAAACTCTGAGGCCAATCCCCAAATGTAGCGTTCAACTCGCTTTTTCAGGTGTCACCATGTAGGGGATCACCCTTGACAGATCGTGGAACCTTCAGGTATAACCAGTAATGTCGGCACCTTCCATGGTCAAATGCCAGAATTCAGTCTCCAACCTTTGGAGTTCAGCACGAGAGCAATACTTATGTCTCATTTTCTCCTTCAGCTCATCCCAAGACATGCCATACGCGGCATCATCACCCAGAGTTTGGACTTGCAAGTTCCACCAAGTCAGAGCTTCATCAACAAACAACCCAGTAGCAAAAGTGACTTGCTGATCCGCGGTACATTTGCTCATGCGGATAGTGGCCTCGGTCTTCTCCGTCCAGCGTACAAATGCCACTGCACCTCCAGTGCCATCGTAGTTCAGCAGTTTGCAGTCGAGGAACTGCTTGAAAGTGCAGCCCTGAGCTGCATTTCCTCCAGATGAATCTCCATTCCCATTACGTCTTGCATTGATTGGTCCTCCAAGTCTTCAGTACGGTTCGCCTCGTACTGTGTGATAGCTACGGAGATCCTTTCTTCCAGTAGGGCGTTCAGCTCTTCAGCAGTCCTTGGCAGTGGGGGAGGAGGAGGTTGATCACGAGCGTTCACAGCTCTTCTGGGTGCCATGTTCTGACAGAACACAACACAATAGGGTTAGACATTTGTTTGATATCGTCATACGAGACAGTAGTAGTATATATATACACAGGCATATACCACATAAGTGACATCAAACAACCCGCCAAATGTATAAATCAATTCATACAGCAACAAGCATGTATAATTAGGTAAACACCTTACTTCACATTGGCGGCTCTTGTCACACCCCCAAAATCCACCCGCGGAATACCACCGCTTGGGAGCGTGACTGACCAGGATCAAGCCATCAATCATATCAAACATAGCATTTAATATAAAAGTAATTAACGTAAGTCTCCATGACATGATTGATGTTTCAAAACCAAATACGGTTTTAAGTAGCGGAAGCAATGTAAAGTAAACCCAAATAAAGTTATAAGTTCAATAATGTTCATGATCCATCTGCCACAACGACCTGCTCCTTCCTTGTGCAAGCTCCATAATTTACCTAAGGTCCTGTAAGGCATGCAGCAAATAATCAACAAACTAGTTGAGCGAGTTCACAGAAAGTAAGTTCATAATGTAATGCATAAGTATAGCTAGTGGGGGCTTCCCATACTAGTGTGTAATAAAGGTGGGGGCTTCCCATGTTTATCTTAGCTAATGAGGGCGTCTCATTAACGGTACTTACTAGACTAACTTCCGACCATGTGTTCTTCTTTACCGAGAACAGGAAAACGTACAGGGTCACGTAGGCTTTACGTGACGTGCCCTTCCCCGAGGACAGTGGTACGCGTGGGGGCTACGTAGGCTTTACGCAGCGTGGCCTTCCGACCTGGAAGCCAGTAGATGGTATTGGGTTACGTAGGCTTTACGTAACGTGTCCTCCCGACCCGGGAGACATATGGCAAATATACTGGGTTACGTAGGCTTTACGTAACGTGTCCTGACTAACCTGAGGACGATGGTCTATAGTCTGGTATATGCGTAAGTACGAGTAATCATTCCATATCCAACATATCCAACCCAATTCCCAACCCGGGAATCCCATGCCTTGGCTGTGTGAACTCACCTTGGTTTGCTCGGCAGATACACAAGGAATATAAGTAGCAAGTAAATGGTCACTCACGTCCTATCATGGTTATTATACGAGTCAGGTTCGTATATAGTACGTATATAGCAATCACGTATAGTCATGGCAAACATGTACGCACGTAAGCAGATAAGACATAGCATGTGAGGATCCAATTGTCTAAGTCCAACAATACCCGGCCCAATAGCATAAGCAGCCCAATAACAAAACAGTCCAGATTCTCAATCGGCCCAAATAGTAAACGTATATCGGTCCAATAGCAAACAGTCCACAATTCAAATCGTTGGGCTCAATAGATTGGGCCCATGACAGTGAAGGCCCAACAGTGTGCGTGCAACGGTGGTCTCGAGTCGCAACGGAGATCTCGAGTCGTAACCAGAGATTACGAGTCGCAACAGCTGGTTGCGAGTCGCAATGATGGTCTCGGTTCATCATGGTCTGGTTACGAGTGGTCATGTGCTGGTTGCGAGTCGCAACGGGACTCGCAATCGTGGTCTCGGCTGGTGCTGTTGTGGTTTCGAGTCGTGACCACGAGGTTTCGACTCGCAATCTGAGTCGCAACCGTGTGACGTGTGTGTGTAACCGGTTTCCATAAATCCTGCATTGACTTATCCGTGATTTCAGCTAACAGTTTGGTCAGTTTGGTAACCAGATCAATTAACAAAATTCTCAACAAATCAATAGCATGATATCGATCAAACAGAACAATTGCAACACAAATTCATAAGAACCCTAATTATAACATGCATGAACAACCAACAATTCATCGACAAACCAACATTCAAGTTAACCCGATGCATACTATAGCCGATTACTTGTTCATTCGGTAATACTACCAGATCATCGATCCTTATGCAATTCATACATTCGCACATATATCCGGTTCATATCTAAGCCAATTACATGATCATCAAAACAGCCGATTTCTATATATCAATACATTCGGTTCTAAACTAATCACAACTACAAACTGATTATATAACAATACATTCAAGGACCAACATAACCACATAATCTAACCGGCCCTAGATCATCATCATGCAAATTCTAATCGGTTCGATTTAAGCATGTAATCAAAGCATCACTTAACACACAAGCATAAAACATCATACTAACCGATTACAAGAAGGAGAGTGTGATCCGAGCAAGGGTGTTCCTTGGTGCCGTCGGGTTCCAAACGAACGAGAGAGAGAGAGCAAAGCTTCTAGGGTTTGTGTGTGTGTTTGTGATTTGCAAAAGTGGTAAAACAAAACCCCTAAACTCAGTTTTGTGTGTTGCGAGTGGGGAGTGGGCCGAGCCCACTCGATTACCTAATGGACCCGAGAACAAGGAGTGACCCAAAGGGCTCGTGTACTCGGTCCGCATACATACGACATACGTACGCACATAATGCATATAACATAACATCTATCATGAAATCAATTAATCATTCAGGTTTATAAAATCACATATCGTGCACAAACGTTACATCAAAGTAAGCCTAAAGTTCGAGTTGTCACATTATCCCCAACTAATTGGAAATTTCGTCCCGAAATTTGGTATGCACTCACTGAGGAAGCTAGGTAAACTGTACTGTTCACTGATTTTCCTGGGGTGTCACATCCTCCCCCCGTTGATCTGGAATTTCGTCCCGAAATTCCGAAGTAGTAGCTTCAGCCTCAGTAGTGGTTGCCTGGTTCCCGAATAACTGGGGGTACTTTTCTGTCATCCTGTTTTCGCGTTCCCAGGTGTACTCTGGGCCACGTTTGGAGTTCCAACGAACTCGGACAAGAGGGATTCTCTTGTGTTTGAGGACCTTCACATCCCGGTCCGTGATTTCGACTGGTTCCTCGACGAACTGCAACCGCTCGTCGATAGTGAGTTCCTTAAAAGGAATGATAAGATTTTCATCTGATAGGCACTTCTTTAGGTTCGATACATGAAAGACATTGTGAACTGCCCCGAGTTCAGCTGGTAATTTCAACTTGTAGGCTACCTTGCCAATCTTTTCTATGATTTCGAATGGTCCGACGTATCGCGGATTCAGTTTACCCCGTTTGCCAAAACGAACTACACCCTTCCAGGGTGAGACTTTCAATAAAACCCGGTCCCCGACCTCAAATTCCAATGGCTTTCTACGCTTATCTGCGTAGGCTTTCTGACGGTCTCGTGCTGCCGCCATGCGTTGTCGTATCTGTGCAATCTTTTCTGTGGCGTCCACTACAATCTCTGGACCCGTAATCTGACTATCTCCCACCTCTGCCCAACAGAGAGGTGACCGGCATTTACGCCCGTACAATGCCTCGAATGGAGCGGCTTGAATGCTGGTGTGATAACTGTTATTGTAAGAAAACTCCACCAAAGGGAGGTGCTTTTCCCAGCCGTTGCCGAAATCGATGACGCATGCCCGAAGCATGTCTTCAAGAGTTTGAATCGTACGCTCAGACTGTCCATCCGTCTGAGGGTGGTATGCTGTGCTCATGTCTAGTCGTGAGCCAAAGGATTTATGCATTGCTTGCCAAAGTTCTGACGTGAATCGTGCGTCGCGATCCGAAATGATGGACGTGGGCACCCCGTGCCTCGAGACAACTTCTTTAAGATAGACGTCTGCAAGTGTGGAGAACTTGTCCGTTTCCTTAATCGGCAGGAAGTGTGCAGACTTAGTGAGTCGATCAACTATGACCCATATCGTATCGTTCCCACGCTGGGATCTAGGTAGGCCTGTAACGAAATCCATGGAAATTTCTTCCCATTTCCACTGAGGTATCTTAGGCTGCTGAAGTAGACCAGCTGGTTTCTGATATTCGACCTTGACTCTTGCACATGTCAAGCATTTTCCAACATACGTAGCAATGTGGGCCTTCATACTAGGCCACCAATAGGTAGTGCTGATATCGTGGTACATTTTATCCGACCCTGGATGTACCGAATAGCGAGACTTGTGTGCTTCATCCATCACAAGTTCGCGTAGACCGCCATAGAGTGGGACCCAAATCCGGCCCGTTACATAGTAGGCGCCGTCTGCCTTCTGTTCCATTTGCTGCCGTGAGCCGCGTAAGGCTTCAGCCTTGACGTTTTCGGGCTTCAGTGCTTCTATCTGAGCAGCTCGTACCTGAGCAGGAAGGCTAGACTGAATCGTAAGCTGTAGTGCTCGCACGCGCTTCGGTAAAGTGTCCTTTCGACTAAGGGCATCAGCCACCACATTGGCTTTGCCTGGATGATACTTGATAGCGCATTCATAATCGTTTAGTAATCCGACCCATCGCCGTTGACGCATGTTCAAATCCTTCTGCTTAAGGATATGCTCGAGACTCCTGTGATCGGTGTAAATCGTGCACCTGGTACCGTACAGGTAGTGTCGCCATATCTTAAGCGCGAAAACAACAGCTCCCAGCTCTAAATCGTGCGTCGTGTAGTTGCGTTCATGAATCTTGAGTTGACGAGAGGCGTAAGCGATAACCTTGTCGCGCTGCATTAACACACATCCAAGTCCCCGAATGGATGCATCACAATAAACCACGAAGTCATCTGTGCCCTCTGGCAATGAGAGGATAGGTGCACTGCAAAGTCTATCCTTTAGGTGCTGAAAAGCAGTCTCCTGGGGCTCTCCCCAGCGATAGGTAACACCCTTCTGTGTCAGTAGCGTAAGCGGCTGAGCAATCTTCGAGAAGTCTCTAATAAACCGTCTGTAGTAACCTGCCAGACCCAAGAATTGGCGTATTTCCGTTGGCGTACGCGGTGCAGGCCAGTTCCTGATCGAATCTACCTTGGATGGATCGACATGGATCCCATCCTTGTTTACCACGTGGCCTAAGAAGTGGACTTCACGAAGCCAGAAGTCGCATTTAGAAAGCTTGGCGTACAACTGTTCCTTCCAAAGGAGTTCCAAAATAAGGCGAAGATGCTGCTCGTGCTCCTCCTGACTCTTGGAGTAAATCAGGATGTCGTCGATGAACACAATGACGAACTTGTCGAGATAGGGTTTGCACACCCTGTTCATAAGATCCATAAATACCGCAGGCGCGTTCGTTAACCCGAATGGCATGACGAGAAACTCGTAGTGACCGTAACGAGTTCTGAAGGCTGTCTTGGAGACGTCCTCATCCCGGACTCTCAACTGATGGTACCCAGACCTCAAGTCTATCTTCGAGTAGTAACACGACCCTTGCAATTGGTCGAATAAGTCGTCTATGCGTGGAAGAGGATAACGGTTCTTCACCGTCACCTTGTTGAGTTCACGGTAGTCGATGCACATCCTGAACGTACCGTCTTTCTTCTTCACGAAAAGCACTGGAGCTCCCCAAGGCGAAGAGCTTGGTCGTATGAAACCCTTTTCCAAGAGTTCCTGCAGTTGCTTTGACAATTCCTCCAATTCTGATGGAGCCAGACGATATGGTGCGCGAGCTATGGGTGCTGCTCCTGGAGCGAGCTCGATCTGAAATTCGACCTGACGATGAGGCGGTAAGCCAGGTAAGTCTTCAGGAAACACCTGAGGGTAATCGCGTACAATTGGAATATCCTCCAATTTCTTTTCCTTTGCTGATGCGTCTGTAACGAGAGCCAGAATGGCTGCGTGACCTTTTCGTAAGCACTTCTGAGCCTTCAAGAAAGAGATGACGCCAACCACAGCACCACTCTTGTCGCCTTGAACTTCTAGAGGTTCCTGACCCGAACGAGGAATGCGAATAACCTTTTCGCTGCATAAGATTTCTGCCTGGTGTTGGGACAACCAATCCATCCCAATCACGACGTCGAAGCTACCCAAAACTATGGGAATGAGATCAATAGAGAAGGCTTGACCAGCTAAGATAAGATTACAACCTTGAACTACGTGCGTGGCTTCTAGACTTTTACCGTTAGCTAACTCGACTACATGTTTGGTGGGTAAAAGTGTTGGTGCACGTTTTAGCAGTTGACACATTTTCACAGACATATAGCTTGTATCCGCACCCGAATCAAATAAAACAGTAACGTAAATATTGTCGAGGAGAAACTTACCCATAACAACGTTGGGATCGTTCACTGCGTCGCCTCGACCTAGCACGAATGCACGACCACGAGCTTCATTGCCGTTATTGTTGTTGTTCCCGCCGTTGTTATTCCCATTGCCCTGGTTATTGTTGTTGCGATTCTGGTTCAACTGAGGGCAATCGCGTTTGAAGTGACCTTCAGCCCCACACTGGAAACATCCTCGGTTCCCACGCTGTGGCTGCTGCTGCTGCTGCTGGTTTTGTGGAGCTGGTTGCTGAGGCTGCTGATTCTGATTCGCAGGACGAGGGCTCCTGCAGTCTTTGGCCTCGTGCCCCATCTTAAGACACCTTTGACAGCGACCCTTGTTACATGGGCCGTGGTGATGCCTGTTGCAGTTGTGGCACCTGGGTTGACTACCCTGATATCTCCTCTGTCTGTGACCACCAGAGGATTGCTGACTGGGACTCTGATAGTGGTCGATTTTCTGTTGCTGAGCTTGTGGCTGAACGGTCGCTGAACCTTTACTAGAATCTCCATCCCATTTTCTTTTACTGTCACCAGATGTAGCAGGAGTAACTGAGGTGGTGACGTTAGCAGTAGCGTTAACACGCTTGGGCAGTTTATTCTGATCAACTGCCTGATCGGTGATACGGTGAGCGAGACGTTGAATTTCCTGTATGTTTTCGAGGTTAGCCGACGTCACGTGGCTCTGAATTTCTGGCGCCAATCCCTTGAGGTACAACTCAATGCGCTTGTATGGAGGGTCCACCATAGTTGGACACAGAACGGCCAGCTCATTAGACCGTTTAGTATACGCCTCGATTTCCGATCCAACCATTTTCAAGTTATACAGCTCGTCTTCTAGCTTGTGAATATCTTCCCGCGTGCAATACTCACGCTTGATGAGTTCCTTGAAATCGTTCCATGGGGTGGCGTTAGCAGCTGCCAACCCTAAGATCTGGACTTGGGCGTTCCACCAAGTCAATGCTATCCCTTCCAAAGTACCGGTAGCAAACTTGACCTTGCGAGCCTCAGGGCACTCGCACATTTCGAATACTGATTCTAGCTTCTCGAACCAGTGGAGGAGTCCCACTGCTCCTTCTGTGCCGCTGAAAGAGTTCGGACGACAGTCCATGAAGTTCTTGAACGTGCAGACAGGCTGCTGCGCGTGTTGACCTAATGTGTACGAATAGGACGAGAGTTAAATACGAGCGTTAATGTAGGATCTAAAGATCCTAGTGTGTGCCTATACTGCAGGATATACTACCTGCTTGAGCTGCTGCAACTGCCGCAGCAACTTGAGCTTGAACAAGAGCCTCTAGCTGGGCTTGTGTCATGTTGATTCGTCCAGACATGATCTTCATAGTAACAAGTAGCATACGTAAGAATGGTTCGCGGGTAGGGCGATGACAGAAAAGCGTAGGCATATAGGTGTTCTCATGAAATCAAAGCATGTGTATCTAAGCGTAATGCGAGCAAAGTTCTAAACAATTCTAGCATACAGGCAATAAACATAAACCTTATTACCTAAGATGTCGAGTCTTGCACGTGGAGCGAAGCGTCGTTGTGGATCATTGAGAGCACTGTTCTGGTTATAGTCCGGTTTTAATAAAAACGTTTTCCCCATATTAAAACCAAGTTCTCTATAACCAATGGCTCTGATACCAATCTGTCACACCCCCAAAATCCACCCGCGGAATACCACCGCTTGGGAGCGTGACTGACCAGGATCAAGCCATCAATCATATCAAACATAGCATTTAATATAAAAGTAATTAACGTAAGTCTCCATGACATGATTGATGTTTCAAAACCAAATACTGTTTTAAGTAGCGGAAGCAATGTAAAGTAAACCCAAATAAAGTTATAAGTTCAATAATGTTCATGATCCATCTGCCACAACGACCTGCTCCTTCCTTGTGCAAGCTCCATAATTTACCTAAGGTCCTGTAAGGCATGCAGCAAATAATCAACAAACTAGTTGAGCGAGTTCACAGAAAGTAAGTTCATAATGTAATGCATAAGTATAGCTAGTGGGGGCTTCCCATACTAGTGTGTAATAAAGGTGGGGGCTTCCCATGTTTATCTTAGCTAATGAGGGCGTCTCATTAACGGTACTTACTAGACTAACTTCCGACCATGTGTTCTTCTTTACCGAGAACAGGAAAACGTACAGGGTCACGTAGGCTTTACGTGACGTGCCCTTCCCCGAGGACAGTGGTACGCGTGGGGGCTACGTAGGCTTTACGCAGCGTGGCCTTCCGACCTGGAAGCCAGTAGATGGTATTGGGTTACGTAGGCTTTACGTAACGTGTCCTCCCGACCCGGGAGACATATGGCAAATATACTGGGTTACGTAGGCTTTACGTAACGTGTCCTGACTAACCTGAGGACGATGGTCTATAGTCTGGTATATGCGTAAGTACGAGTAATCATTCCATATCCAACATATCCAACCCAATTCCCAACCCGGGAATCCCATGCCTTGGCTGTGTGAACTCACCTTGGTTTGCTCGGCAGATACACAAGGAATATAAGTAGCAAGTAAATGGTCACTCACGTCCTATCATGGTTATTATACGAGTCAGGTTCGTATATAGTACGTATATAGCAATCACGTATAGTCATGGCAAACATGTACGCACGTAAGCAGATAAGACATAGCATGTGAGGATCCAATTGTCTAAGTCCAACAATACCCGGCCCAATAGCATAAGCAGCCCAATAACAAAACAGTCCAGATTCTCAATCGGCCCAAATAGTAAACGTATATCGGTCCAATAGCAAACAGTCCACAATTCAAATCGTTGGGCTCAATAGATTGGGCCCATGACAGTGAAGGCCCAACAGTGTGCGTGCAACGGTGGTCTCGAGTCGCAACGGAGATCTCGAGTCGTAACCAGAGATTACGAGTCGCAACAGCTGGTTGCGAGTCGCAATGATGGTCTCGGTTCATCATGGTCTGGTTACGAGTGGTCATGTGCTGGTTGCGAGTCGCAACGGGACTCGCAATCGTGGTCTCGGCTGGTGCTGTTGTGGTTTCGAGTCGTGACCACGAGGTTTCGACTCGCAATCTGAGTCGCAACCGTGTGACGTGTGTGTGTAACCGGTTTCCATAAATCCTGCATTGACTTATCCGTGATTTCAGCTAACAGTTTGGTCAGTTTGGTAACCAGATCAATTAACAAAATTCTCAACAAATCAATAGCATGATATCGATCAAACAGAACAATTGCAACACAAATTCATAAGAACCCTAATTATAACATGCATGAACAACCAACAATTCATCGACAAACCAACATTCAAGTTAACCCGATGCATACTATAGCCGATTACTTGTTCATTCGGTAATACTACCAGATCATCGATCCTTATGCAATTCATACATTCGCACATATATCCGGTTCATATCTAAGCCAATTACATGATCATCAAAACAGCCGATTTCTATATATCAATACATTCGGTTCTAAACTAATCACAACTACAAACTGATTATATAACAATACATTCAAGGACCAACATAACCACATAATCTAACCGGCCCTAGATCATCATCATGCAAATTCTAATCGGTTCGATTTAAGCATGTAATCAAAGCATCACTTAACACACAAGCATAAAACATCATACTAACCGATTACAAGAAGGAGAGTGTGATCCGAGCAAGGGTGTTCCTTGGTGCCGTCGGGTTCCAAACGAACGAGAGAGAGAGAGCAAAGCTTCTAGGGTTTGTGTGTGTGTTTGTGATTTGCAAAAGTGGTAAAACAAAACCCCTAAACTCAGTTTTGTGTGTTGCGAGTGGGGAGTGGGCCGAGCCCACTCGATTACCTAATGGACCCGAGAACAAGGAGTGACCCAAAGGGCTCGTGTACTCGGTCCGCATACATACGACATACGTACGCACATAATGCATATAACATAACATCTATCATGAAATCAATTAATCATTCAGGTTTATAAAATCACATATCGTGCACAAACGTTACATCAAAGTAAGCCTAAAGTTCGAGTTGTCACAGCTCTTGTCTTTATACCCTAAGTCATTACTCCAAAGAGTATTTAATAGGCTGGGGGAAGGGTGTTCACGTTTGACCCTTTTCTTGTACTGAGGGAATCTATACGTGACAAGACTTGTTGTGATTTATGTGCACTGAATTCCATAATTATGTATGCATCCATAATTACGTAACTCCTTGCATAGTCCGCACAGTTCATTTCATCCTCGTATCTCTTCCTTCAGATAGGCCATTGTTTTCAGACGAAGTCACGTATACCTGTGACATTCTACTTCTAGTATATGTATATATCATTTATCACACATAATTTGCAAGTAATTCTTAATCACAGACAAGTGCTACTCCAGTGCACCCTAAGTCTCGTAGTGTCTATTCTTGAGTCTTATAGACAGTTTCAGGTACTAGATGTCACGGAAAGTTTTATGCAATGAAAACTTTTTGAAAAATTGTTTTCGTGAAAGGATCCTAGAGATTGTAGTCTAGACTCGAGAAGGAATCCTGGTTCACTACAATCGCAGCTCTGATACCAATCTGTCACACCCCTTTCTAAGGCGGAAGCACGAGGTATGATCATGAAAGGTTTTTATTGCATACGATTGGTAAACATACTACATGCTCATAAAAATAACTTCAACCACCATTAACATTACGGAACGGAAAACATAGTTTAAGTGTTTACATCACGAGACAACATATTGTCTGAAAGTTTACAACTTTATTCACCGATAAACATAAACGATATCCAAGAGCATGAGTAAGGCCGCGCGCACATCCACTTTAGTTACCTGAAATACATGTGAGTTTTTGGAAAAACGTCAACATGATGTTGGTGTGAATTCATGCAGTTCTGGTATTGAACGTTTGTATACTTTGTATGAAAAACATGGTAATGTATCTTGTATAACTCAAGTATTCTTTTATAAATCAAGTATTCTTGTATGTATCATGTTGTTAATGGGTTGCAAGGCCATTAACATGTGACATGACATAGGAAGCATCCAAACCATAGGCATTTTTCTAGTTGTCGATTCACGACGGAGACACAAAAGCACTACTCGGTACTTGTTCTCACCAAGAGTGTGGCTGCCTGAAAACCCGTTAGATCTAACCTTTTGTTCTGCGGTCTAGGTATATTGTTGATTAATGGTGCTTATGGTACCCTATTCGTGACACGATTTCTCGTATCATTCCTGTATCATTTCTCGTATCATTCCTCAATTCGCATCATACTTGGCACTAGTTATCACCAAGAGTGCTTCTTGTTTTTGTATCTATCATACCAATTGTAAACGTTGTAATATTTGTAACATGTATTTAGCCCCCGAAGTTATAAAACTAAAAACAGTTAAAACAAAAGGGGGAGCATGAACTCACAACTTTGCTTCCTTGCGCCGTAAACTTCACCGGATTTTGCTTATCTAGCATCGTGACCTAAACGTGCCGGATTTTGCTTATCTAGCGTCATGACCTAAATGTGTTTTATTAACGTTAGTCACTAGACTTGTATCGCACAAGGACAAGTCACTATCTTTTGTGTATGTATTCTTGTGTTAAAAATAATTTATATTTTTAACTATGTACCTTACTTATATTATTTTCTCAAAAATAAATATAAGTATCTTGTATTTTTCATCCGAATTATGTATTTTGTCCAAAGCTTCATTTCATGTTTATAACTTGTCCAAGTTATTTATTCTATGAAGAAATGTATTTTCTTGTATGTGTCTAAGCATGTTGTATGTGTATTTTTGTGCTTTTACTTCTTATGAGTATTTAGTGTATTTTCAAGTCCTAATACACTATTATATGTAATACATACTACATACACTTAGCACAAAATTTGGTGATCAATAAATATATATATTTTTCCTCAAAAATGTACATACTTAATATCAATTTTAATCTTGAAGAAATCATCATCTCTTAACACAAAAATTAGGGAAACCTTGGTAAATATTTTTAGATACATTTTTAGGGAATAAGTTTCTCAAAAACTTATATTTTTCTAACTGTCAAAATTTATAGAAATTTTGACAGAGTTTCCCCTAAAAATGGAGGTTTCCCATGTTTTCAAAACATGTGTTTATTTTCTTTTAAATCATCACAACAATCATCAACACATTTAACACTTACCGAGTGTCAAAATCAAGTATATTACACTATATCATGAACTTGAAGTTTTTGTAAAAACTTGTAGTAATTTACCATGTTATTTAGTAGGTTTAGTTACCCTTAGAAACATAGTTATTTGTTTGTAAATCACTTTACTAAAAGATTTATTCATTTACAACTTGTAAGATGATTTTTCTAAAAATATTTCTCTTGTATTTTTCTTGATAAAATATGTTTCTAGTCTTGTCTCAATACTAAAAATATGGTTAGCTTATTTAGGAACCATGACTTTGTAAACCTCATAAATAAACTTGGTTTCTTGAGGAAATCATTTGGAAATCATCTATTTACAAGATGTTGGGATTGAACCCTAACAGAGGAACAGATAATGTAAACCCAAAACCGGATCCCATTAGTGGACACTTAATAAGCAGCAGTTTACTCTAATCTCTCCCCTTGACAGTGGTTATCTAACAGCTGATGGATGTTAAGTGCTGCTCAACTACAACAACTGATAAACCAAACTCTAATGATTATCTAACAACTGCTGAAGACAAACTCTGTTGCTCTATCTACTGCTGTATCCTAAGTACTGCTGAAGACTCAAGCACTGTCCTCTCAAAGACTGATCACCTTTGAAGAAAGCACTGAAGACTCAACATCTGTGCTAAGGCTACAACAGTGGAACGTGAAGCAGTAGTTTCCTTATGTTTTGTACTTTAGTGATTATCAGATGTTACATAACAGTAGTTTGTATAGAACAGTATTTATAGTTTGTTAGGTCGTTAGATGTCACTATCATGGTGACGTCAGCTGAAGCATATCAGTAGTTTGGTTTGCCTATAAGTATGACAGTACTCTGTACTGTTACACTTGATCGTTTTGAGTGAGTTTTTCTCCTCAATTCATCCTTTCATCTTGTGCAACCAACTCTGGTGTATCAGGCTGAGGGGGAGTTTAGATTGTAAGCCTGCACTGTAATCTTTTGCTTTTATGTAAATCTTTTGACTCAATGAAAAGCAATTGTTTATCAATCTACACTTTCCTTTGTTTGTGTTTACAAAGTTTGCTACTCATTTCCGCTGCATTTATTCGTTTTATGCAAACAAACACAATCACAGACAGCCTTAGATCCTAACAATTGGTATCAGAGCTTGGACAGTCAAATTCGATCTTACAATCAATTTGACATAACAGTTCAGCTCAAAATTCATTGATACCAAGGTTGGTTGTATTCAGTTGAAAAACAGAGTAACGAGTGAATCATGGTTAAATGAATATTCAAATACTCTGAAAATCAACCAAGATGTTATATGACACACAAATCTCACACAACAAGCGTTATCATGCACATGTCACTCATAGTTTTCAGATCTGTAAAATATCTGATAAATTATGGGATCGTTCGATGTTTTCAAAATTGATTTCAATTGTTGTTTTGATATTTGTGATGTTTTAAGTAAACAACTAAAGTATGTACCTCAGTTCAGCAAAACTTGTGTTCATCTAAAACACTAGAATACTGCTGACAAAGAAAAGAGAGAATAAAACTTTAGTCAAAATCTCTCAAGTGCTCAAAGGCAGGTTGAGTACCTTCAAAAGAACCAAATCAACTTTGTCAAAAACACATTGAGAAAATAAGATGTCAAGACAGTCCTAATCATAAGTAATGTGAGATCTGTAAAAAAAAATAAAAAAAACATGCTCATACATGGTCAGATCTCTCAAAACATTGCTTCAAAATGATTATGGACAAAGTATGTTCAAAATATAATCTCCTAGTGAGTATTTCTGAACATACGAATAAACAGGGTATAAAGGGAAAAGGAAAATGAACAAATCTTAAAGTGTGGCTATCTCAAACTTTTGAAATCAAAAGCAAAAGAGTATAAGCATAAAACATTCTTGAGGTTCAAATTAGATCATCAGTGGTCATTGTGCAACTGTGTGCATTCATCAATACAGGAATTGTTCTGGTAACAATAGCATCTTCAGTGATGGTGCTTAAAAGGAATTTACAATCAATTGACAAGAAATTGACCCAAACAATGGTCAAAATAACTTGAGAATGATATGATCACAAATTTACTGGAAAATTGTCGAATCCTTTTGATTATTTTCAAAACTTCCTTTGATTTTTGCTAAGGTGTTTTCCTCTAAAATAAAAACCAGATATATTTCATTCCTTTATGAAATATATTTTGTTCTTTTACTCATTTTTAATAGTAAAAGCTCATCTCTGGTCAGGATGTAATTTCCTTGTTTTTGTGTGAAATTTCTGTAAACAACTGCTGGCAATTTAAACATTTAATCCTTCATGGGCATTATCAGCAAAGAACTAATGTAAACCAATAAAGGATCTTCGTAAAAGACTTAGGCAACGAAGAAGGTTCTTCGTGAACATGAAATCTGCAGGTTCTTCATCACATTCCTAACCAGGTGCTTCGTGACATACCATTCTTTGTTACTTTCATTTTTCGTGAAAGAGTCTCCCACAAAGAAGTGGGTTCTTCGTGGGTTGGCTGCAAACAGACACAGACTTGCAGATCATAATACAAACAGCAAGAATCAATACACAAACAACTAACAGTATGCACATGCGCCGCTGTTTTACAAGTACAAAGTAAACGTCGTACCGAGTCAAGCTAGGAGGATATCTTGACTTCAGCCTTCACTTCGTAACCGAGTCGAACCGAACCGAGCCGTATCCACACAAATATGTATCAACAAACTCCCCCTTGGATGTTGCTCATGATGGTTCGTTCTTCACACTGTCGGTTCTTCAGATGTCTTCACTTGTCACAGTCAGGAGGTGCATCAGCAAACTCCCCCTTGAATGTTGCTCGTGAGACGTTGATCTTCGAATATTTAGATCCTTGTGGTGTTGATGACGGGTCAGCTACGAATTAATCTTCTTGATCCACGGCTTGCATTCATGTTGTGTCTTCACTCCCATAACTTTTCTTCAAACTCGTTCTCTTTGCCTTTAACTTGCTTCATGCTACATCTGCACACACAACAAAGCTAAACACATAATGAGAATAACCACTAGGGATTTTATCAACATTAGAGAATTTTCATATGAAAACCTCACTAAGAGTTGATTTCAAACAATATAAGCACATGACACACATTTGACCAACTCTCAATCAAGTACCAACCGATAATATTTTGAAAGTTAAAAAATTTAATCAATTTTAAATTTTAACTTTCAAAAATTGTTAACTTCGACCGTTTATGAAGATGCAATTGTTTTCCGTCTTACAATCAGGATTTTAGGTAGGATAGACTCGAGTTCTAACATCGGGCAATCAAAAATAAAATAGAAATAAAATCTTTTTGGTTTTGATAAGGTATATTTCAAAACACACCTAAAATCTTTTTGGTATTTTTCATTTTTCAAATGTAAAGACAGACAACAATAAATAAATATTTACAGACATTCTTTTTGTGAATTTGGAGAGTAAGAGAATCATATCTGTATACAGTCATGCCAAAACACACTTGTTGTTCGATTAGATAGCATTTAGATAAGTATCCTATAACAATTATCGGTATTGTTGTCCACATAAGCTCAACTTATCAGATGTGCTCATATGACTTGGGGAGACGTTAAGGTATGATATATACTTACCGACCGGTGTTCATCCACTCACGACACATTCTCGTATCAAGGTATGCATGAGCATTCATCTTACTGGTGAGTATACCATTTATCATCTGTTTTCAACGTATATGATGTGAGATGCTCACTTATTCGAGTATGAATACAAACCCTATGTGATAAAATCACTTATTAATGAGGAACTTGATATTCGATGCATGCAGGGCATGCGAGCTTGACTCTCGGATGATAGATGTGATTTAGAATAACTTATTCGGGGGTGACTGTGATAGATTTATCACTTATTGATGGTCGTATGCAGCATGTATTATATACATGTATGTATCGTATGTACACGTATGTATGGTATCATGGAAGCTCTAGACTTGTGTCCCCGTTGTTTTCGGTAAAAGAAACAACCATGATACCCAGATGATAAACAGCATAAAGACCACGTATCTCAGAACCTCGGCAAACTATCAAACGAAATTTCGGTACCAAGACCATATGCCAATGAGCGGTTCCCACACAGTCTTCAATCTATTAAGTTTATATCACCCTACACACTTTAAAATGATTGTGAGCCTACCGATACATCGAATATAGAGCTACTTATCATTTTTCATATTAAATTCAAAGAGGTTTTGAGAGACCAATGATGTACTATCATTTTCTCTTTTTCTCGCCAGGAAACTCATTTTTGTTTTTCTATTGTTTTTGTATTTTTCTGATTTGGAAATTACTCCCCTAAAATCCAAAAAGTAAATTTAAATTTTGAAAAACATCTTTTTTGATTTTCTCAAGAAAAATATTCACAAAAACGATTTCCCGATGTGGATTAACTCATGTTTATTACCTCGATGCCATTTACCAAAATTAATTTTAATCAGAAACGATTTATCGAAGCTGAGGGGGAGTTTAGATTGTAAGCCTGCACTGTAATCTTTTGCTTTTATGTAAATCTTTTGACTCAATGAAAAGCAATTGTTTATCAATCTACACTTTCCTTTGTTTGTGTTTACAAAGTTTGCTACTCATTTCCGCTGCATTTATTCGTTTTATGCAAACAAACACAATCACAGACAGCCTTAGATCCTAACAATTGGTATCAGAGCTTGGACAGTCAAATTCGATCTTACAATCAATTTGACATAACAGTTCAGCTCAAAATTCATTGATACCAAGGTTGGTTGTATTCAGTTGAAAAACAGAGTAACGAGTGAATCATGGTTAAATGAATATTCAAATACTCTGAAAATCAACCAAGATGTTATATGACACACAAATCTCACACAACAAGCGTTATCATGCACATGTCACTCATAGTTTTCAGATCTGTAAAATATCTGATAAATTATGGGATCGTTCGATGTTTTCAAAATTGATTTCAATTGTTGTTTTGATATTTGTGATGTTTTAAGTAAACAACTAAAGTATGTACCTCAGTTCAGCAAAACTTGTGTTCATCTAAAACACTAGAATACTGCTGACAAAGAAAAGAGAGAATAAAACTTTAGTCAAAATCTCTCAACTGCTCAAAGGCAGGTTGAGTACCTTCAAAAGAACCAAATCAACTTTGTCAAAAACACATTGAGAAAATAAGATGTCAAGACAGTCCTAATCATAAGTAATGTGAGATCTGTAAAAAAAAAATAAAAAAAAAACATGCTCATACATGGTCAGATCTCTCAAAACATTGCTTCAAAATGATTATGGACAAAGTATGTTCAAAATATAATCTCCTAGTGAGTATTTCTGAACATATGAATAAACAGGGTATAAAGGGAAAAGGAAAATGAACAAATCTTAAAGTGTGGCTATCTCAAACTTTTGAAATCAAAAGCAAAAGAGTATAAGCATAAAACACTCTTGAGGTTCAAATTAGATCATCAGTGGTCATTGTGCAACTGTGTGCATTCATCAATACAGGAATTGTTCTGGTAACAATAGCATCTTCAGTGATGGTGCTTAAAAGGAATTTACAATCAATTGACAAGAAATTGACCCAAACAATGGTCAAAATAACTTGAGAATGATATGATCATAAATTTACTGGAAAATTGTCGGATCCTTTTGATTATTTTCAAAACTTCCTTTGATTTTTGCTAAGGTGTTTTCCTCTAAAATAAAAACCAGATATATTTCATTCCTTTATGAAATATATTTTGTTCTTTTACTCATTTTTAATAGTGAAAGCTCATCTCTGGTCAGGATGTAATTTCCTTGTTTTTGTGTGAAATTACTATCCTTAAATCTGGTCAAAAGGAAATGACATACATACCAAGGTCAGGTTGAGCTCAAGTTAGGTTTTCACTGATCATAAATTGATTGTAAATTGACTTAGACTACTGAGATACTCATGCTCCCGTTCAGGTAATTAGACACAAAATGAGCAGCTCATGTAGAAATGTCTTCATCATCTAGGATGCTAAACCATTGTCTAAATAATAGACACTTGGCAAAACCTAGAACAAAAATTTCTGTAAACAACTGCTGGCAATTTAAACATTTAATCCTTCATGGGCATTATCAGCAAAGAACTAATGTAAACCAATAAAGGATCTTCGTAAAAGACTTAGGCAACGAAGAAGGTTCTTCGTGAACATGAAATCTGCAGGTTCTTCATCACATTCCTAACCAGGTGCTTCGTGACATACCATTCTTTGTTACTTTCATTTTTCGTGAAAGAGTCTCCCACAAAGAAGTGGGTTCTTCGTGGGTTGGCTGCAAACAGACACAGACTTGCAGAACATAATACAAACAGCAAGAATCAATACACAAACAACTAACAGTATGCACATGTGCCGCTGTTTTACAACAAGTACAAAGTAAACGTCGTACCGATTCAAGCTAGGAGGATATCTTGACTTCAGCCTTCACTTCGTAACCGAGTCGAACCGAACCGAGCCGAATCCACACAAATATGTATCAACAAACTCCCCCTTGGATGTTGCTCATGATGGTTCGTTCTTCACACTGTCGGATCTTCAGATGTCTTCACTTGTCACAGTCAGGAGGTGCATCAGCAAACTCCCCCTTGAATGTTGCTCGTGAGACGTTGATCTTCGAATATTTAGATCCTTGTGGTGTTGATGACGGGTCAGCTACGAATTAATCTTCTTGATCCACGGCTTGCATTCATGTTGTGTCTTCACTCCCATAACTTTTCTTCAAACTCGTTCTCTTTGCCTTTAACTTGCTTCATGCTACATCTGCACACACAACAAAGCTAAACACATAATGAGAATAACCACTAGGGATTTTATCAACATTAGAGAATTTTCATATGAAAACCTCACTAAGAGTTGATTTCAAACAATATAAGCACATGACACACATGTGACCAACTCTCAATCAAGTACCAACCGACAATATTTTGAAAGTTAAAAAATTTGATCAATTTTAAATTTTAACTTTCAAAAATTGTTAACTTCGACCGTTTATGAAGATGCAATTGTTTTCCGTCTTACAATCAGGATTTTAGGTAGGATAGACTCGAGTTCTAACATCGGGCAATCAAAAATAAAATAGAAATAAAATCTTTTTGGTTTTGATAAGGTATATTTCAAAACACACCTAAAATCTTTTTGGTATTTTTCATTTTTCAAATGTAAAGACAGACAACAATAAATAAATATTTACAGACATTCTTTTTGTGAATTTGGAGAGTAAGAGAATCATATCTGTATACAGTCATGCCAAAACACACTTGTTGTTCGATTAGATAGCATTTAGATAAGTATCCTATAACAATTATCGGTATTGTTGTCCACATAAGCTCAACTTATCAGATGTGCTCATATGACTTGGGGAGACGTTAAGGTATGATATATACTTACCGACCGGTGTTCATCCACTCACGACACATTCTCGTATCAAGGTATGCATGAGCATTCATCTTACTGGTGAGTATACCATTTATCATCTGTTTTCAACGTATATGATGTGAGATGCTCACTTATTCGAGTATGAATACAAACCCTATGTGATAAAATCACTTATTAATGAGGAACTTGATATTCGATGCATGCAGGGCATGCGAGCTTGACTCTTGGATGATAGATGTGATTTAGAATAACTTATTCGGGGGTGACTGTGATAGTTTTATCACTTATTGATGGTCGTATGTAGCATGTATTATATACATGTATGTATCGTATGTACACGTATGTATGGTATCATGGAAGCTCTAGACTTGTGTCCCCGTTGTTTTCGGTAAAAGAAACAACCATGATACCCAGATGATAAACAGCATAAAGACCACGTATCTCAGAACCTCGGCAAACTATCAAACGAAATTTCGGTACCAAGACGATATGCCAATGAGCGGTTCCCACACAGTCTTCAGTCTATTAAGTTTATATCACCCTACACACTTTAAAATGATTGTGAGCCTACCGATACATCGAATATAGAGCTACTTATCATTTTTCATATTAAATTCAAAGAGGTTTTGACAGACCAATGATGTACTATCATTTTCTCTTTTTCTCGCCAGGAAACTCATTTTTGTTTTTCTATTGTTTTTGTATTTTTCTGATTTGGAAATTACTCCCCTAAAATCCAAAAAGTAAATTTAAATTTTGAAAAACATCTTTTTTGATTTTCTCAAGAAAAATATTCTCAAAAACGATTTCCCGATGTGGATTAACTCATGTTTTTTACCTCGATGCCATTTACCAAAATTAATTTTAATCAGAAACGATTTATCGAAGCTGAGGGGGAGTTTAGATTGTAAGCCTGCACTGTAATCTTTTGCTTTTATGTAAATCTTTTGACTCAATGAAAAGCAATTGTTTATCAATCTACACTTTCATTTGTTTGTGTTTACAAAGTTTGCTACTCATTTCCGCTGCATTTATTCGTTTTATGCAAACAAACACAATCACAGACAGCCTTAGATCCTAACAATTGGTATCAGAGCTTGGACAGTCAAATTCGATCTTACAATCAATTTGACATAAATGTTCAGCTCAAAATTCATTGATACCAAGGTTGGTTGTATTCAGTTGAAAAACAGAGTAACGAGTGAATCATGGTTAAATGAATATTCAAATACTCTGAGAATCAACCAAGATGTCATATGACACACAAATCTCACACAACAAGCGTTATCATGCACATGTCACTCATAGTTTTCAGATCTGTAAAATATCTGATAAATTATGGGATCGTTCGATGTTTTCAAAATTGATTTCAATTGTTGTTTTGATATTTGTGATGTTTTAAGTAAACAACTAAAGTATGTACCTCAGTTCAGCAAAACTTGTGTTCATCTAAAACACTAGAATACTGCTGACAAAAAAAGAGAGAATAAAACTTTAGACAAAATCTCTCAAGTGCTCAAAGGCAGGTTGAGTACCTTCAAAAGAACCAAATCAACTTTGTCAAAAACACATTGAGAAAATAAGATGTCAAGACAGTCCTAATCATAAGTAATGTGAGATCTGTAAAAAAAAAAAAAAAAAAAAACATGCTCATACATGGTCAGATCTCTCAAAACATTGCTTCAAAATGATTATGGACAAAGTATGTTCAAAATATAATCTCCTAGTGAGTATTTCTGAACATATGAATAAACAGGGTATAAAGGGAAAATTGTCGGATCCTTTTGATTATTTTCAAAACTTCCTTTGATTTTTGCTAAGGTGTTTTCCTCTAAAATAAAAACCAGATATATTTCATTCCTTTATGAAATATATTTTGTTCTTTTACTCATTTTTAATGGTAAAAGCTCATCTCTGGTCAGGATGTAATTTCCTTATTTTTGTGTGAAATTACTATCCTTAAATCTGGTCAAAAGGAAATGACATACATACCAAGGTCAGGTTGAGCTCAAGTTAGGTTTTCACTGATCATAAATTGATTGTAAATTGACTTAGACTACTGAGATACTCATGCTCTAGTTCAGGTAATTAGACACAAAATGAGCAGCTCATGTAGAAATGTCTTCATCATCTAGGATGCTAAACCATTGTCTAAATAATAGACACTTGGCAAAACCTAGAACAAAAATTTCTGTAAACAACTGCTGGCAATTTAATCTTGATAACTTACATCTAAAATGTATTTTGTTAAGAATAGCATTTCAAATGCTCAAACAGATGTTAGATAAGATACTGTGCTTTCACAAAGCAAAATCAAGTTCTACATCTGAACAAGCAGATGCTAACATTTTTGTCAAGAGTTTAAACACTGCTGCACTATCAGTTGTTGAGACAAAAATCTTCATTATTCTACCACTGTTGTATCTAAAATGCTGTTGTGCTTTAACATCTGCTCTCTAAAGTCTGTCCACTGCTAAAGTGTCAACCTCTGCTCTTCAAAAACACTGATGTTTAAAATCATTGTTCCATCCACTGATACATCCACTGTTTCATTTTATTACCGTTGTAACTACTGATACTTGATCCATCAGTAGTTGTTAAAACAACTGTCTTCCATCTTTTACCATTTCATCAGATGTTTGACACGTGGTCAGTTTTTAGCCGTCAGATCATTATAACCGCTCACACACATCAGCATTCACCTTTTTCCTAAATAAAACTCTGCCCTAACACCAAAACAGGGTTTTACTGTCGAATTGAATTCCAAAAGTTCTTTTCTCATAACAGTTGCCCTCTCATAACTCCAAAAATCTTTTTCGATCTTCTTCATCAAAAATGACGAAACCAAAATCGAAAACAAAATCAAAACCATCATCTTCCTCTAAAACAGCAGAAGCCACTCAAATGGCCGCTGAAACACCGGAGATCCGCAACAAAGCTCCACACAATTATGTAGGTATACTCACAAAACCTACCGATAACCACCCCTTCGACTCCATCCTTGACATCCTTTCTGCATCAAAGTACAAAACTTTGATAACAGCAGACGCTCCTATTTACCTTGACACCCAGAGAGAGTTCTGGAAAAATGCCACCCTTGAAAAACAAGGAGATATCATCGCCGCAATCAACTCCTCGATACAGGGTAAGAAGGTAAAAATCTCACCAAAATCCATCTCTGGAACCTTTAAACTCGATGATTTAAATGGAAAAACCTCTTTTACAAAAGACGAGTTGGTAAAGGATTTCATGAAAAGGGGCTATGCAGAACAACCAAACAGGGACACCCTACAAAAGGGTTACTTCCCTTCTGCACCCAGATTTTTATTCCACACACTGCTCATGTGTGTTTCAAATAAAACAACGTCCTTCAATGAGATACCAACAAAAATCCAATGCCTGGGGTATGCAATTTTGAACAATGAAAACTATAACTACTCCCAGGAAATATTTGATGATTTGGTAAAGAACGTTGATAATAAGGCATTTCTGCTCTTTCCGAGGTTTCTAAGTTACTATTTTGAACAAAAATTTGTCGAGAAAGAGGCAGAAGTGCCCAAACAAGGTGTCTCATTCAAAATAAACTGTTTAACAATAGAAACTTTTTCAAGAATGATGGCACCAATAAAATTAAAAACAAAAGAGGCAGAGCAGATTTTAGAAACTACCACTGACCTTCAAGAAACCACTACTGAGCCCACTGCTCCAGGTGATCAGAGTAGCACACCCACTGCTCTGAAACCCACACCTGCCACCACCAAAAAGACCAAAAGAAAACCATCCAGAAAACCCACCAAACCGAAAACAAAGGCAACTCTGGAAGATGAGATCCCAGAGCAACTGCCAGTGACAGCACAAAAGTCACCAGAAACCACTGCTGCTACTTCCTCACAGCAGTTGGTAGAAAGATCTCAACCCCAGCCTCAAACTCCTCTTGCATCCTCACAAAAGGATCAAGTTGTAAGCACAGGGACACCACATTATGAAGCTCTGTATCCACTCGGATCCATCTTCCACAGTCCTGATCCCAAGGACATGTCTCTTTCAACACCCATACCCTCACCAATAATATTGCCACAATCAATAATACCCCTGTTGCATGCAGTTGATATGTCTTCCACAGTCCTGATCCCAAGGACATGTCTCTTTCAACACCCATACCCTCACCAATAATATTGCCACAATCAATAATACCCCTGTTGCATACAGTTGATATGGCACAGACAAAAACTAGTTCCTCTCTATCACCCATTACTGAGAGTATACCTCCACAAGTGACTGGGTCTGATGCACTTACCTCTGCTATCCCAGCAACAGCTGAGGAGGTTACACCCCCTGAGTTACAAGTAACTCTCGGTGGTAGTTCAAGTGGAGCAGCAACTACAACTGATGGATCAACAGATCTTCAGTTGGACAGTTGTTACATAACTAAGACTCCCTTGAAGGCAATTTCTTCCATGGCAACATCGGCAACCACCAGTGAGTTATCTTTAACTGCTGGTAACATCAAAGGATTATCGAGTGCCGAAGAAAGAAGTCCCCAGTACCAAGAAAAAGGGGCATCAATGGATGACTTTTGGGCTACAGCTCCTAAGTCACACATTGATACAACCACCACTGGTGGGGATTCAGATGATCCTGTTAAATCAGGTGATGATTCAAGATACAACGAATTGACGGCCAGAGTTGAAAATCTAGAATCTTCTGTTGCCAAAATAAAAGATATGGTACAGCAGCTGTTAGAAGCTCAAATAGCCCAATCTTCTGCTCCTCCTGCTCAAGCACCTGCTCCACAAGCATTTGCTGCAAATGAGCTATGGAATATTCTCCAACTATTGCTTGAACATCAGCAACAAATGCTGACCAACATGGTGGAGTCTCGGTTCAAAGACACTCAAGCAGACATCAAAGCTATAAAGGCCAGCATACAACAGAATGCTCAAAGTGAGAAAGGTCCATCTACCATTTTCTTCATGGATACACCCCTGGCAGATAATGCCAAAAAGGGGGAGAAAATCAGGTTGAAAAAGAAAGGTATAGAGGATGGGATGCACATTGAACCTGAGAAACCCAAATCCTCAAAAACTTCAACAGCTGATACAACAGTAGTTACAAAAACTACTTTCAGTAGCCAAACAGCTGCCATTACATCAACACACACCACTTCATCACACACCACCACAACTACTGCTCCACCACCACCACCTGTGTCTACAACACAAAAACCACCACTACTATCACAAACAGCCGAACCATCATCTCCCCCTACTAAAAGGCAGAAGACAACAGATGTCATAACATCTGTTGTAATGACAACAGTGGTTGAAACACAAGTTGTTTCAACTACTGCTAGTCAACCACTGATCACCTCCCAAACAACTACCACAATAACCCCTGCTCAAAAGCAGAAGACATCTGCTGACACATCAGCAGTTGTAATGACAGCAGCAGTTGAGACACCAGTTGTTTCAACAGCTGTTTGTCAACCATCCACCACTGCTCTATCCTTTCCTATATCTCAACCAAAGCTCTTTAGCAGAAAAAGAAAGCCAATCACTGCCGATGAAGGGATACATGATCCGAATGCTGAAAAGTATCCACTTGAGCTTGAAGCCATTAAAAATGAAATGAGGCAGTTTTATATAGAAACAGATCCATCAAAAAGAAAATTCTCCTCACTCATAGGCTATATAGCTCCAGAAGACATAACTGATTATCTCAAGATAAAGGCTAGGCAAGCTAAAGTTAAAGCTAAAGTTGACAGTGAAAAAGAAAGGCTAAGCGAAGAAGGCATTGCTAATAGACTGGAGTTCTACCTTGCAAAGGTTAAGCAGATGGAAGAATTTGCACAAGAGCTAGACAAAGAAAAGGCTGATCAAAAGAAGAAATTGAGAGAACAACTTCTAGCCTTCATCATAAAAGAAAAGTTCTACCCTGCTGAAGAATCCCAGTTTAAAGAATGGCCTTTAGTAGCTTTAAAGCATGAGGCTGAAAGGATCCAAAGAATTAAGAATGATCCTTCAAAGAAAAAGAATGCTCCAAACTGGAGTAAATACAAAAGACTCATTGCTGACCTCACTGCTGAATATAAAGGAAAGAAAAAGGAGCTAGTGGATGCTAAGATGGACACTGCTGAAGCCATATCAAAATGGTCTAAGCAGCAAACTGATGAAGCCTATGAGAGGCTAAAGAAAAAGAAGAAAACTGCTTCAGATGCTTCAAAGAAAAGAGAACAGATGATGAAGCTTGAACAGAAAATTGAAAACCTCAAGACAATGCTAAAATCAGCAGACAGTCCTACACTTGGGTCAAAACAAGATGAAGGCAAACAGCTGACTGAAGAAGAGGTCTTAGAAAAGGAAGCTGAGTATCTCAAGGACACCATCTCAAAAATGGGTCTAAATGAAGACAGCTCATCAAAGCTTCAAAACCTTTTTAAGAAGGTACTCAACAAACCTGCATCTCCAAACACTGCAAAAGACAAGACAGAAGTTGAAAGACAAGAGCTTAGTGAACAAGAAACTGCAGATGATATAGCTGCAGCAGACAGAGTCATTGAAGAAGCTTTCAATAGAATGTCTAAAAGTCTGCAGATGTTTTCAAGGCCATCATCCCTCAACTCATTAGATAATAAATCTCTCCCAAGAAACCCATTGGATTCAAAAATACTAAAGTGGAAGTCTGATCAAAAGAACCACGTATTGACTTTGCTCAGATCCAATGGTAAGGTGAAGCATATATCAAGGAAAGAAGTACTAGGCCTTAGTGTTCAAGATTTGCAGGATCTCCTTGAGCTTTCACTGTGCAGGGATGTAGATGACCAGAGTGCCAAAGAATTTGACAGTGGTTATCTAACAGCTGATGGATGTTAAGTGCTGCTCAACTACAACAACTGATAAACCAAAATCTGATGATTATCTAACAACTGCTGAAGACAAACTCTGTTGCTCTATCTACTGCTGCATCCTAAGTACTGCTGAAGACTCAAGCACTGCCCTCTCAAAGACTGATCACCTTTGAAGAAAGCACTGAAGACTCAACATCTGTGCTAAGGCTACAACAGTGGAACGTGAAGCAGTAGTTTCCTTATGTTTTGTACTTTAGTGATTATCAGATGTTACATAATAGTAGTTTGTATAGAACAGTATTTATAGTTTGTTAGGTCGTTAGATGTCACTATCATGGTGACGTCAGCTGAAGCATATCAGTAGTTTGGTTTGCCTATAAGTATGACAGTACTCTGTACTGTTACACTTGATCGTTTTGAGTGAGTTTTTCTCCTCAATTCATCTTTTCATCTTGTGCAACCAACTCTGGTGTATCAGGCTGAGGGGGAGTTTAGATTGTAAGCCTGCACTGTAATCTTTTGCTTTTATGTAAATCTTTTGACTCAATGAAAAGCAATTGTTTATCAATCTACACTTTCCTTTGTTTGTGTTTACAAAGTTTGCTACTCATTTCCGCTGCATTTATTCGTTTTATGCAAACAAACACAATCACAGACAGCCTTAGATCCTAACAATTGGTATCAGAGCTTGGACAGTCAAATTCGATCTTACAATCAATTTGACATAACAGTTCAGCTCAAAATTCATTGATACCAAGGTTGGTTGTATTCAGTTGAAAAACAGAGTAACGAGTGAATCATGGTTAAATGAATATTCAAATACTCTGAAAATCTACCAAGATGTCATATGACACACAAATCTCACACAACAAGCATTATCATGCACATGTCACTCATAGTTTTCAGATCTGTAAAATATCTGATAAATTATGGGATCGTTCGATGTTTTCAAAATTGATTTCAATTGTTGTCTTGATATTTGTGATGTTTTAAGTAAACAACTAAAGTATGTACCTCAGTTCAGCAAAACTTGTGTTCATCTAAAACACTAGAATACTGCTGACAAAGAAAAGAGGGAATAAAACTTTAGTCAAAATCTCTCAAGTGCTCAAAGGCAGGTTGAGTACCTTCAAAAGGACCAAATCAACTTTGTCAAAAACACATTGAGAAAATAAGATGTCAAGACAGTCCTAATCATAAGTAATGTGAGATCTGTAAAAAAACAAAAAAAAAAAAAAACATGCTCATACATGGTCAGATCTCTCAAAACATTGCTTCAAAATGATTATGGACAAAGTATGTTCAAAATATAATCTCCTAGTGAGTATTTCTGAACATATGAATAAACAGGGTATAAAGGGAAAAGGAAAATGAACAAATCTTAAAGTGTGGCTATCTCAAACTTTTGAAATCAAAAGCAAAAGAGTATAAGCATAAAACACTCTTGAGGTTCAAATTAGATCATCAGTGGTCATTGTGCAACTGTGTGCATTCATCAATACAGGAATTGTTCTGGCAACAATAGCATCTTCAGTGATGGTGCTTAAAAGGAATTTACAATCAATTGACAAGAAATTGACCCAAACAATGGTCAAAATAACTTGAGAATGATATGATCATAAATTTACTGGAAAACTGTCGGATCCTTTTGATTATTTTCAAAACTTCTTTTGATTTTTGCTAAGGTGTTTTCCTCTAAAATAAAAACCAGATATATTTCATTCCTTTATGAAATATATTTTGTTCTTTTACTCATTTTTAATAGTAAAAGCTCATCTCTGGTCAGGATGTAATTTCCTTATTTTTGTGTGAAATTACTATCCTTAAATCTGGTCAAAAGGAAATGACATACATACCAAGGTCAGGTTGAGCTCAAGTTAGGTTTTCACTGATCATAAATTGATTGTAAATTGACTTAGACTACAGAGATACTCATGCTCTAGTTCAGGTAATTAGACACAAAATGAGCAGCTCATGTAGAAATGTCTTCATCATCTAGGATGCTAAACCATTGTCTAAATAACAGACACTTGGCAAAACCTAGAACAAAAATTTCTGTAAACAACTGCTGGCAATTTAAACATTTAATCCTTCATGGGCATTATCAGCGAAGAACTAATGTAAACCAATAAAGGATCTTCGTAAAAGACTTAGGCAACGAAGAAGGTTCTTCGTGAACATGAAATCTGCAGGTTCTTCATCACATTCCTAACCAGGTGCTTCGTGACATACCATTCTTTGTTACTTTCATTTTTCGTGAAAGAGTCTCCCACAAAGAAGTGGGTTCTTCGTGGGTTGGCTGCAAACAGACACAGACTTGCAGAACATAATACAAACAACAAGAATCAATACACAAACAACTAACAGTATGCACATGCGCCGCTGTTTTACAACAAGTACAAAGTAAACGTCGTACCGAGTCAAGCTAGGAGGATATCTTGACTTCAGCCTTCACTTCGTAACCGAGTCGAACCGAACCGAGCCGTATCCACACAAATATGTATCAACAAACTCCCCCTTGGATGTTGCTCATGATGGTTCGTTCTTCACACTGTCGGATCTTCAGATGTCTTCACTTGTCACAGTCAGGAGGTGCATCAGCAAACTCCCCCTTGAATGTTGCTCGTGAGACGTTGATCTTCGAATATTTAGATCCTTGTGGTGTTGATGACGGGTCAGCTACGAATTAATCTTCTTGATCCACGGCTTGCATTCATGTTGTGTCTTCACTCCCATAACTTTTCTTCAAACTTGTTCTCTTTGCCTTTAACTTGCTTCATGCTACATCTGCACACACAACAAAGCTAAACACATAATGAGAATAACCACTAGGGATTTTATCAACATTAGAGAATTTTCATATGAAAACCTCACTAAGAGTTGATTTCAAACAATATAAGCACATGACACACATGTGACCAACTCTCAATCAAGTACCAACCGACAATATTTTGAAAGTTAAAAAATTTGATCAATTTTAAATTTTAACTTTCAAAAATTGTTAACTTCGACCGTTTATGAAGATGCAATTGTTTTCCGTCTTACAATCAGGATTTTAGGTAGGATAGACTCGAGTTCTAACATCGGGCAATCAAAAATAAAATAGAAATAAAATCTTTTTGGTTTTGATAAGGTATATTTCAAAACACACCTAAAATCTTTTTGGTATTTTTCATTTTTCAAATGTAAAGACAGACAACAATAAATAAATATTTACAGACATTCTTTTTGTGAATTTCAAGAGTAAGAGAATCATATCTGTATACAGTCATGCCAAAACACACTTGTTGTTCGATTAGATAGCATTTAGATAAGTATCCTATAACAATTATCGGTATTGTTGTCCACATAAGGTCAACTTATCAGATGTGCTCATATGACTTGGGGAGACGTTAAGGTATGATATATACTTACCGACAAGGTATGCATGAGCATTCATCTTACTGGTGAGTATACCATTTATCATCTGTTTTCAACGTATATGATGTGAGATGCTCACTTATTCGAGTATGAATACAAACCCTATGTGATAAAATCACTTTTTAATGAGGAACTTGATATTCGATGCATGCAGGGCATGCGAGCTTGACTCTCGGATGATAGATGTGATTTAGAATAACTTATTCGGGGGTGACTGTGATAGTTTTATCACTTATTGATGGTCGTATGCAGCATGTATTATATACATGTATGTATCGTATGTACACGTATGTATGGTATCATGGAAGCTCTAGACTTGTGTCCCCGTTGTTTTCGGTAAAAGAAACAACCATGATACCCAGATGATAAACAGCATAAAGACCACGTATCTCAGAACCTCGGCAAACTATCAAAGAGCGGTTCCCACACAGTCTTCAGTCTATTAAGTTTATATCACCCTACACACTTTAAAATGATTGTGAGCCTACCGATACATCGAATATAGAGCTACTTATCATTTTTCATATTAAATTCAAAGAGGTTTTGACAGACCAATGATGTACTAT
The DNA here is from genome assembly GCF_002127325.2 of Helianthus annuus. Lineage (NCBI taxonomy): Eukaryota > Viridiplantae > Streptophyta > Magnoliopsida > Asterales > Asteraceae > Helianthus > Helianthus annuus. Next base: position 19,905,259 of record NC_035435.2, on the reverse strand, counting down.
CATTTTCTCTTTTTCTCGCCAGGAAACTCATTTTTGTTTTCCTATTGTTTTTGTATTTTTCTGATTTGGAAATTACTCCCCTAAAATCCAAAAAGTAAATTTAAATTTTGAAAAACATCTTTTTTGATTTTCTCAAGAAAAATATTCACAAAAACGATTTCCCGATGTGGATTAACTCATGTTTTTTACCTCGATGCCATTTACCAAAATTAATTTTAATCAGAAACGATTTACCGAATTTTGGAAAAATGAGTTGGCACGTTGGTAATCAGTGTGGACCAAAACAACATTGACGAGTTTCATATAAAAACAATCACGTGTGAGGTGATATTCGAGATCAACGTGTCTGGTCAAGAGTGCTATATGAGATTTTAGTAATCCGTAAAGCAGCTTAAATATCGACAAAGATAGGAGAGATTAGAAATTCAAAACCGTAATCCTGCAACTACTTCGTGCATTGCCAGGTATCTGAGTGCTCTCCCAAGCTGGATAAGCACTCGGTGTGGATTTGAAGGTCGATTTTGCAGCGGCCTCAATTAACTCAAAAATCTCTTCACAATAACAAGATGATAAACCTCCGGGTTTGGCTGGTAAGTGGCAAATGGAGCATGTGGGAAATCTTATACACATCATCATTGAACGGTCCATACATGATGTCTTCCACATGCTTTTGCACCAAGAAAGGTTTTGATCTTTCTCTTTGAGAAGTAGTGTGCTGTTCTTCAATCCATTCCAAGGTATCCGCACACCCTGTTGGTTTGATCAACTAACGCATTTTCTTCAACACACCGTGGAGAAATGTACACTGCACATTCATCTTGTAGACTTTGAACTTCCTGTGAAAGATATAATACATGAATCTTCGAAAAGCTTCAGACGTGCTACAGGCGCATACATTTTTATTGAATCTATCCTGTGGACCCGATCAAAGCCTTCAACAATCAAACTTTGGTACGTTTTTCATTTTGTCGAAGTTTTCAATTTCTTTCATCAATTCAATCAGTGGACAATTTGCTTTCTTTTTCTCTCTCCATCAAAGGCAACAATATTCTCCAAGATGTAACAATGTTTTGGAGCCTTATGTCGCCAATCTTGTGCGTGGATGCTCCACTATCAACAATCCTAAGACTATCAATAATTCTTCCTGGAACATCCTGCACACTCATTAAGAGATTAGTTGGAGAGGGGACCCAAGCCTTTATTGACTTGTGTCATCCGGCATCATCGAGGGCTGTGACTTCCATTTCCTGTTGATTCAGAATTGATGAAGCTCCCCCTGAAACAGTTACCGATTTAGGTTTCCAAATCTATTTCTGTTTTTCAATTTTAACATCTGATTTAACAGACTGTGTTTGGATAACCTCTGGTTTCAAAGCCTTTTCAACTTCTTTTCTTTGTTTCTTTTTCTGTTTCATTTCTCGTTGTATGGTAACTGTTACCACGGGGGGCATCAACTTTTGCCTTTCCTTTCGTGAGGTATGGACTGTTTCTTAAAATGTGCCTATACTCACTGCATTCAATACATCATTACATACACATTTACGTTCCTCCACAAACCCAAAATTACACAATTTTTTCAGCATTTACATACACATTTACATATTAACATACACACATTTTCACCAAATACACATAATTTATACATTCTTACAAACACCTACATAAACACATACATAGACACACATACACACTTTATAAGCAAATACACATAATTTATACATACTTACAAGCTAACATACACACATACATACTAATATACACACATTTTCACCAAATACACATAATTTATACATATTTACAAACTAACATACAAATGTACATACTAACATACACAAATACATAGACTTACATACACACATTTTCACCAAGTTTACATACATTATACATTTTCAAATACATTTACTAACATATACACATTTATATACAAACATACATCCTTACATACACATTTACATACCAAAATTATACAATTTCACATCTTTTAACAAAAATAAACATAAACTAACCTTAATTTGAAGTTTCTAGTAGGTGGTGACGAGGTGATGGCCAGAAAAGTGATGGTGGTGGTCCGATTTATCTAGCATACACACATACAAACACAAAAGTTAAAGAGGATAACATAAATAACATAAATTATAGAACAAATTTAACAAAATCTAACAAAAAAAAAAAAACCTTTTAATCAATCTTGGAGCATTTCGTTTGATGGAGAAGAAAGGAGGTGAAGAGATTTGGGGAAAAGTGAGAAAGGAGGGAAGAAACCCGCCTTTAGAGGTCTGCTGCGTTTTAGGGTTGTACGGGCGACACACGTCCCGCTATTGACCCTTTATGTCGCCGCTTTGCCTTAAATAAACCCCACCCGTTCGATTATGATAAGGAATGAGTGGCTGGGGTTTATTGTAGGACACTAGGTTCCAGATCAACCAACATCGGCGACATATATTGCCCACATTCTTGTAGTGATATCGTATAAATACCAACTGAACTCCGCCGCAACGCGCAAGAGTTATACTAGTTTGTAACAAAAAAAAAAAAGAAAGTAAAAGGATTCTATAACCCTAGTCAACTAATAGAAAAAAAAAACGAAAAATACAAATCTTCTTAATAGGCAATTCAGTGGGTGCAATTCTGATTTTTTGCAACTTATGTGATGAACCATACTCTTGGTTCACCTAGGCGGTCCAACTTGTGCGATGGATTTGCAAACGATATTTTTAATATAATTTTAGTTATTTTTTATGATATTTTCGAACCATTTGCGGCTTCTCTTTTCTAATTTAATATTAATTAAATTATTTTTTTATGATATTTGCGACCTAAACTAGGGGGTCACAAATTTTGCAATTCATTGTGTGACCCCCCTTTTTAAATTAATTAAGTTAGTTACTTTTTAAATAATTTTTGCGACCCAAACTAGACGGTCACAAATTTTGTGAGCGATTTGCGACCGCTATATATATTTAGTTTTAGTTAGTTGACTTTTATGATTGTTTCAACAGCTTTTCGACCATGTCTAAACGGTTACATTTTTTGCAACCAGAACCCAATCGGTCGCAATTTTTGCAGCCATTTTTTTCGGTTGTAAAATTTGATCACAAGTGCCTAGTTTTCAAGTACAACGGTATTGATGGCAATTCAATTAACTATGTAATTCTAAATTAGTACATCCACCTTCTTGCCGCCGCCGTTGTGTTTTCCAGCGAAATCGGAAAATAGTTTTCCGGTTTGTTTCACGTAATCGGTTTGACCAAGAAGTTGTTCTTGTACTTCGGGTTCGTGATCACATCAACTAGCGTGAAGTTGGTCTGTTCATCGTGTGTTCTTCATTTTTTGTAACAAAGGTACGTATAACTGAATCACCCTATGGTTGTGATAATTGTTTAAACCAATGACAAATGGATCACCAACGTGATAATTTAATAAGACTTACATTTGTGTACTCGCTTCCGCATACAATTAGTATTAGATATAAATTATATGATAACCAAAAAATGTATGTATTAGATATAAATTATATGATAACCAAAAAAAATATTTTGAACGGCAAATGTAATTTCTATCGAACTTTACACCAATTATTTAAATTTCTCCTATTGACCAGGTTTGAACTTGGGACCTCTTCTCAAGAGGTATGTACCTTTACCAAGTAGGCTACCCACATTGGCATACAATAACAAATTTGATCCCAATTTATATTTGATACTAAGATTGCATTGGTTGGGTTTTGAAGCCTTTTTGTTAGAAAATATGATGAGTTCCAGGGATGGAGGGAGAGTCATGGGATTTGAGGAGATGATGAATGACGTCATACAGTAGCCGTCAATGGACACATAGTGGTAATGATTAGGGTTTTACTTGAAGAACCATCTTTCCACAAAAGAAATCTCCACGTATAACATTTCACTAAAGAGTATATATACAAGGAGAAATCTTGACTACAAAAGTGAGGACATAGAAGAGCCCAAAGCCCAATACTAGCAAACCCTAACTTGTGACAAACCACAAGTCCCGACCCTCTATAAAACATAAATTCGGACTAGGATGGAATTCCTAAGTCCTGACTACATCAAAAAAAATATAAATTCCGACCATAATAAGTTTATTCTGACCAAACTTGAACTTTTATAAATTACACATAAGATCCTTAAACTTTAAAGAGTCTGCATTTATCACATAAAGTGCATTCATACTGTTTTGTTTGAAGTCTCCTCAACATAATTTCCACGAATAAATGAATTGAAGACTTACTATTTTTAGTCTCATCCCGGGACCCGCAGACAATTTTGGAGCCAAGAATCAAATTAAAGAAAATGATGTTTCTTGATAAAATTTATGATACTGTATAATGTTTAGACAATTTACTATAGTTGATTTGCCAACAATATATTATTTCAAGTTTTACAACGGACTTTATAAATAGATAATATGTTAAATTTAATAACATCGAACACACATCTAAAATAATCTTGTATCATACATCTAAAGTAATTTTACAAAGAAATATTTGATATTATCTATGTAAATTATCTAGGGATATATACAGTGGCAAAGTTTGAGATTTCCGACCGAGTGGTTGAAACGTATGTACCTAATAAAATTATAAAATCGGGGTCGAAAACATATATACCTAAAAAATTCTATACGAAAACTACATACCGGATATTACTGAGCGAGGTGGTGGAGCCAATTCAACTACACCACATGTACCCCAGTAGTATAATGAGTGCCGGTACATGTATGGACACTAGGATGAACCAAATCAATTCGCCCTAAAAACTTTGATAACGGATTTGTATTTAAAATAATATGATTTTTTGTATTGTAAGTTATACCGTTATGAGCTGAACACTTTTGAATGACAACATTGATACCACTATTGGTATTATCAGAAAAAATACCTATATTCGTTTTTATGGTTTTCAATTGATATAAAACAGTTTTCGATATATTTTTGAGTTTTTTCGGTTGCTACTGAACTCCATTGTAACGTTCAAGAGTTATACTAGTTCGTAACAAAAAAAAAAAGAAAATAAAAAGATTCTGTAACTCTAGTCAACTAATAGAAAAAAAAAACTAATCTTCCTAATAGGCAATTTACTTGGTGTAACTCTGATTTTTCGCAACTTGTGTGATGTACCATACTCTTGGTTCCCCTAGGCGGGTGAACTTGTGCGATGGATTTGCAACCGATATTTTTAATAGAATTATAGTTATTTTTTTAATGATATTTGTGAAGCCGATATTTTAATATAATTTTAGTTATTTTTTTAATGATATTTGTGAAGCCGATATTTTAATATAATTTTAGTTATTTTTAATGATATAGTTATCTTTTCTAATTGAAAATTAATATTAATTAAATTATTTTTTTATGGTATTTGCTACCTAAACTAGGGGTCGCAAAATGATTGTGAGACCCCTTTTTTAAATTAATTTAGTTAGTTACTTTTTAAATGATTTTTGCGACGTGGCGTTCACAAATTTTGCGGGCGATTTGCGACCGCTATATTTTATTTAGTTTTAGTTAATTGATTTTATGACTGTTTCGTCAACTTTGCGACAATGTCTAGGCGGTTACAATTTTTACGACTAGAACCCAGTCAGTCGCGCATTTTTCAACCTTCAGAATTTCGGTCGCAATTTTTGCAGCCATTTTTTTGGTCGTAAATTTTGATCGCAAGTGCCCATTTTTCAAGTAGAACGGTATTGATTGCAACTCAATGAACTATGTAATTCTAAATTAGTACATCCAACTTTTGGCCCTCGCTGCTGTGTTTTCTGGCGAAATCGGAAAACAGTTTTCTGGTTTGTTCCGTGTAACCGGTTTGACCGAGAAATTTGTTCTCAGTTTTTGCGTGTTTGGGTTTTTCCAGCTACGGGTTTTTGGGGGTGATTCAAATGTTTATTCTGGTACTCCGGGTTCGATCGCATCAACTAGCGTAAAGTTTGTCCGTTCCATCGTGTGTGTTCTTTGGTTTTCATCACAAAGTTACATATTAGTGAATCACCTTATGGTTGTGATAATTGTTTAAACGAATGACAATTGGATCACCGAAGTGATAATTTAATGACACTTAAATTTGTGTACTTGCTTCCGCCATGCAATTAATATTAGATATTAATTAATACAATAACGAATTTGATCCCAATTTATATTTGATACTAAAATTGCACTGGTTGGGTTTTGAGGAGTCATTAGAAAATATCAAGGACAAGATGAGTAACAGCCAACAGGGATGGAGGGAGAGTCATGGGATTTGAGGAGTCTAAAATTGACTAATCTCTTCATAAGACTAGAACAATATAAACATGTGAATAGCAATCAATAATATTACTTGGTTTGTTATAATATGTTTTTAAAAATTTATAATTATTTAGATGAGAAGTACAGAACCAAAACAACACCCAGACATAGACAACACTGAACGAAATAGAACAACAACCGGAATATGCCAACCCCATTATTTAACAGATAAACTGAAACCACGGACTAAAAGTCAGACATCAACTGATTTTATACTTATTTCATTGGAGGAGACCAGTCCTTGTAAGGTCCAGGGTCAGGGAAAGGAACTCTAACTGGAGTTGCATTACTTTTCGTATTTCTTGCAGAAACTGGATCATGCGGTTTAGAGAAAGATTAGTTCAGTGAATCAAGTCATGCATGGCTAATTAAGTGTGCAAAAAGATATAGCAATACAAACCTGGAGGCATTCTCTGTGGCCTCAGTGCAGACTCTTTGGTCACACCTACTGAAACAGTTGAAATCAACAACATGCAACATAGAACAGTAACAAGTTTGTGTTCCATTATGACAACGGGAGTATTTCTTGTGTTTGGTTTGTTTATTTTCGCCGGTTTGAATGGTATTTATGCTTTACCAAAGATAACTATTAAATGTTTGTCTTTTGTGTAACGTAGGACTTGTTTTACCATGCAAAGATATTTAACCAGTTTTTCTTCAAGAACTTCTATTTAAAACCAACATTTACGTTCAAGAGTCAAAAGGTTCATGTTGATTAAATGCTATATTAAAATAATATATTTAGAAGTTTGATATTCAACATGGTATTTTAATGAGTTAAATGCCCTACGGTTTGGTCTTTTTTCACCTTTAGTCCATAACTTTCTAAAATTACAGTTATAATCCCTAACTTTTTCAATTTCGTTTCCGGGTAGTCCCTGACACGGATGGAGGTTAGTTTTTGGTGTTAAGTGGGTGTGAAATGACTAAAATACCCTTAATAATAAAAATGTTATTAATTATCTATTTACATATCTAATTAAAAGAAGGGTAAATTACACTTTTCGTCCTTTATGTTTGCATTGATATGCACTGGATACCCTTTAACTTCAATAATTACATTCAGAGTCCTTTATTTGGAAAACTCATTACACCCTATGTCCTTTAGCACTAATTTGGCTAAAATTTTCAGTTAAGTTAGACATGTGCCTTGCACATGAGGGCAAGTTGGTAATTTTACTCAACCAAAACAACAAGCTTCACCACTGCTACTCCAGCCACCATCCGGCCACCACCCCGTTAGATGAAAAGTCTCATTTATTATAATCTCTTGTATTTTATCATATTCTTTAGGGTACTTAGGTGTATTTTATTTTGTGTATATATTGGTCATATTCCTTGTATCTGATCATTCACAATCAATAGAATTATATCATTCACATGGAATCAGCCAATCCATCGATTGGTTGAGTTCTCCTTCCTGCCTCTTCTTCTTCCTTTGCTCCCTCCACCTTCTGCCGCCTTACCATGGCCTCCACCTCATCCGATAACCTTCCGACCGGCCTTGCCCCTCTCCTCTCCATGAAACTTACAGCCTCAAATTACCTCTATTGGAGGCTACAAATTTTACCCGTTCTTTCTCTGTCGGATCTTCTGCCGCACATCGATGGCACCATGTCTGCTCCTTCTCCAACCATCACGACATCTGAAAAGACGATTGACAATCCAGAATATGTTTCCTGGTGACGTAATAAGCAGAAAAATATGGTTATCCTCAACGCCTCTCTCACCGAGGAAGCCCTCTCGGTCGTTGTTGGCCTTCGCACGGCACGTGAAATCTGGCTTGCCTTAGAGAATGCGTTTTGCAACTCTTCGGTTGAGCTAATTCAGAATATTCGTGATAAGTTACGTCTCCTTCAGAAAGGTGAACAGTCCGTGTTTGAGTTTGGTCGCGCTTTCAAGACGTTATGTGATCAACTCAGCGCCATTGGGCACCCTGTCGATCCGATGGACCAAACCCACTGGTTCTTGTGTGGTCTTGTGTCACACCCCGACCACGTAGAACATACAAAACGTGGCGGAAACGTCGGGGAGTGTGTAACAGAATCAATTGTTTCAAACCCATGGCAAATGAAGTTTCGTTTTATAAATCAAACATGAAGGTTTACATTGTCTAAACAAGAATCAAAGTGTACATAACATAAATTAACTAGTTCTTGTCTCGTTTTAAGTCACTAAGGCACAGGTCCGCCTAAGTATGTCTTGATAAGTCCTATGCGTCATCTCCTGAAAACACATGTGAAAATAGGTACGTCAGCATAAAAATGCCTGTGAGATACATTGGTTTTGTGAAAACGGAATTCATGACTTGTGTTTGAGAAAATGTTTAGTAACAGTCAGTCATGAACCTTGTAATTTGCTTTGTCTTGTAAATCGTTTGAAAAACGGTAAGATCAAATGATATGTATAAATAAGAGAACACTGTATGGTTAAACGGGTAACCATGTAAAATGAGTTTGTATAAGATAAGTCGTTTGTAAAACAATGTCTCGTGAAAAGTGTGTTATTTGTATAAAATGTCATATGTCTCAAACTGAAATGATTTAAATAACGCTACGATATGCAATACCATACAAACACTTATATATAGGAAGTACCAGCGGCGTATCCACCATGCTTGTATCATATTACGCACGCCTCGTTACTTAATCACTTACTCCAACCAAACCATCAAGATGAAATGTTTAACAACGGTATAAATGTTTATGTATAGTCAAATGTCTATTGTCAATTGTAAGTCATGTCAACGGATACAACTGGTTTACACGGTTCAATGGATACAAACGGTTCATATAATTGAAGGGTTAAGACGGTTCACATAGTCAAATGGTTACAACGGTTCAAAATGTAGTATAATGTGTTCATATGCTGGATGAGCATATGCAACAGAAATGCAATGTGAAACAATGTACTACGTATGCACACAATGGGCGTACGTAGTATGAAATGTATTGTAGAATACAACGGTTCAAAATGTAGTGTAATGTGTTCATATGCTGGATGAGCATATGCAACAGTAATGCAATGTGAAACAATGTACTACGTATGCACACAATGGGCGTACGTAGCATGAAATGTATTGTAGAGTACAACGGTTCAAAATGTAGTGTAATGTGTTCATATGCTGGATGAGCATATGCAACAGTAATGCAATGTGAAACAATGTACTACGTATGCACACCATGGGCGTACGTAGCATGAAATGTAAAGCAATGTACTAAGTACGCACACAATGGGCATACATAGCATAAACACAATGAAATCATGTACTATATATGTACTATCGAACATAGTAGTATATGATGTGAAAACCGGAAAGCATAAAAGTAGCAAGTAGGCACATGTGTTTCACCCCAAAACAGTTTGGAAAACAGTAAAAGAGGGGTTCAATGTACTCACCTGAGATTGCTTTGAGTTCCTTGTATAATAACCAGATAATGCTAAAGATCACGGAATACCAACGGCACCTAATAGGTAGCTTATGTTAATATACCGGACCAAATCGGAAGGATCGGACAGTACACGGGTTCGAAAACCAAACGAGTATGGAGACTCGTGTAATATGGTTTAACAAAGCCTACATACTAAAATGAAACTTAACCTAAGTGCTTACGGTCCATCACGACCCGTTGAGGTAGCTTATGCCACCCTAACGCGTCATTCGCGTAGAACGCGTATGGAACGCCTAACATTGCGACCACAAGGTATAACCTCGGAAGGTTATAGCTATGGTCACCTAATATGTTTGGTCGGATCCTAACGATCGACCAAATGGGTCGGGTTCGAAAGTATAAGCGATGGTTTAGATCGCTTACCTTACGACCCTATATAAGCACTATACTAAACGTGACGAGCTAAGCATGTTAGAACATGCTTAACTAAGTTTAGAAAACAGGTTTGGCATCAAAACAAACGGCTTTGATGTTCACGAGTAGTTTGGTTACAAAATACGCAAGAATGCGCATTTTGGCAGAAACTACGACTCGTCACTGAGCCTAGATAATGGGGTAATCAGTAGGTATGGTCACTACGGACCATAACCATCGTGATCACGCTCACGTTATGAAGTTCCATGAACTTCGCATCGACCATAAGCTGGTCAATGCAGAAAGTCAACAAAACGTTGACTTTCGGACTCGAAAAGCGAATAAAAGAGCGAAAGAAGACTTACGGAGGGTCCCCGAGTGCTAATCTAGATCAAATAGCTCAGGTATGAAACAATGGTTCCAACTTAGAGCTTTAGATCTGATTCTTGTGGGTTTTTGGAACAAAGGGGGGGGGGTATTTATAGGAAAAGTGGAACCGTTAGGATCGTTTATCGAATATCATGCCGCGATCTCGAGCGTACACTTGTCAAAATATTGTGGTAAGTCAGATATTGGCTCTTGGCTCCTGATTGGGTGAAAGGGCATTGCCCCTTGATCGAACGAAAGGCCAAACTGCATTAAATGCAATATATTTTCTGTCTGACAGTCTCACGCGCCCCGCGTAAGGATTTGGGCAATCTTTACGCGGGCCGCCTGAAGTCCTCTGATCTGCACCACTTGCAGAATTTACACTTTTGGTCCCTGTTGCGTATTTAAGCCATTTTCAGCCCTTCCAAGGCCTGTAAAGCCAACTTTAAGGCCCTAAAATGATGTCTAAACATTGTGGACATGAAACATGCCCAAAAATATGTCGGATGTTGGTTCGTTTGGTCGTACGAACGCGATGTTCGCTTAATTACGACGGAATGCGCATAAGCGCGAAAAACGATCCAAATGACGTGACGAACGGATTTTTCTCATGCCAAACACTAAGGCATAATATAAGGATGCTTACATAAATTTTTGGATGTCCGGATGAATTCAGAACGTAAGTTATGCGCGAAAGTGCAAACTTGTGCACTTTTTGACACTTTTAGTCCCTGAATGATCCAAAAGTTTGTTTTAGCATGCCAAACACCTCAAAGCCTATTTCTAAGCTATGTAAAGGATATTTAAGGTATGTTTAACTTATGGACATGTTCCGGAATGTTCGTTACAGTTCAAATTGGCATACTTTTGCAGTTTGTCAAGTTTAGTCCCTGTAAGCGAATTAACTTGTTTTTGCTATACCAAAGCCTTCAAAACTTATTTCTAAGTTATGTAAAGGTTATTTAAGGTATGTTGAGTATATGTTGATGTTCCGGAGTATTTGTCGCATTAAACCGAGTACATTTACGCACCAGTTTGCGTATAATTCTCCAGAAAGCGATATAAAGTTTGAAATTGAACAAGAATTGATATGTGCAAAAGATACACATATTTGTACAAGATCCCAAGTATGAAATACAATATTTCATTGGCTTGGTATTTGTTTGATGGTCGCGGTGACACAGGTGTCACAGTCTCCCCTACTTTAGGAAATTTCGTCCCGAAATTTATTCGTAGGAGTCTATTTGTGACTTTGCCAAATACCCACCAGCGATATGCAAGGCAATATCCTGTCATTTCCTTAACGGTCATTCTTCAGAAACGAAAATGAACAGACGGAGTCATTTTCCTCAACGAGTATTCTTCAGAAATGGAAATGAAGGATTACACAACGGATATTCATTTCCCCAACGGATAAATCATCAGAAACGAAAATGAACTAACAGAGTCATTTTCAACGGTTGCTTCATCAGAGTTGGAAATGAAGGATTTCACAACGGATATTCATTTCCCCAACGGATAAATCGTCAGAAACGAAAATGAACTAACGGAGTCATTTTCAACGGTTGCTTCATCAGAGTTGGAAATGAAGGATTTCACAACGGATATTCATTTCCCCAACGGATAAATCGTCAGAAACGAAAATGAACTAACGGAGTCATTTTCAACGGTTGCTTCATCAGAGTTGGAAATGAAGGATTACACAACGGATATTCATCTCCTCAACGGATAAATCTTCAGAAACGAAAATGAACTAAACGGAATCATTTTCAACGGTTGTTTCATCAGAGTTGGAAATGAAGGATTACACAACGGATATTCATTCCCTCAACGGATAAATCTTCAGAAACGAAAATGAACTAAACGGAATCATTTTCAACGGTTGCTTCATCAGAGTTGGAAATGAAGGATTACACAACGGATATTCATCTCCTCAACGGATAAATCTTCAGAAACGAAAATGAACTAAACGGAATCATTTTCAACGGTTGTTTCATCAGAGTTGGAAATGAAGGATTACACAACGGATATTCATTCCCTTAACGGATAAATCTTCAGAAACGAAAATGAACTAAACGGAATCATTTTCAACGGTTGCTTCATCAGAGTTGGAAATGAAGGATTACACAACGGATATTCATTCCCTCAACGGATAAATCTTCAGAAACGAAAATGAACTAAACGGAATCATTTTCAACGGTTGTTTCATTGGAGTTGGAAATGAATATGGTTAACTCTAGACACATGACAGAACTTGCTGTGATTTCTGTGCACTAAATTCCATAATTATGTATGCATCCATAATTACGTAATCCCTTGCACAGTCCGCACAGTTTGTTTTGTAATGTTTTGGGGAAGGATATCAAACTTGTGATGAGGTGACTAGACTTCCATCGGTTCCTTTTAATTAGATCGACAGGGGATCTTCTTAGTTAGGCCACCAAGGAGTCCTTTCAGCTATATCATCACATGATATCCTTATCCAGCTTTTTGGATGAATCTGTTTAGCTAGACCACTCAAGGGTCTAATTATGAAGTAGTACTTTATAATCCAAAGGACTTAACTATAACATAGAAGTCCATTGAGGATTTTAAGTAATACTTTTGGGTATCCTACTATGAATCTCTTGTATAATGATATGTAAGATTCTACGAGGATTTGGATAATATAATTTGGATCTCACAACAACACATAAGGGAACACATAAGCACAAAGTCACATACTTGTTTAACTTGATCATAATTTGTTTTTAACTTGTTATTGATTGAATACGGATATGGAAACCAATCGACGGGTCTCAGTGTTCACTTGAATCTATCTGAGAAGATAGGAAGATCTCCCAAAATTTGATTTTTTTTATTACAAGGAATCACCACATTCGAATTAAGGTATACAACAATTAAGGACTTACGGGAAATCCTTAGGTACCCTATTAAGGATTTATAGTGGTACTTTGGGTATTCGTCATGTGTTGTAACCTGCGCCTTGTACTTCGTTTCCTTAGAATAAACGGGTACTTAGGAATTTCGTGGAAGACGCAAGAGATCATAAGATGGGAGAATTTTGGGGGTAGTTTGTTCTTCAAGGAATACGGTTTCTCGATTGTCGGTATTGTAAGGGATATGTCGTTTATGCATGCAACCACAACAATACATTGTAATGTAAATAAAAGATTTATTTATAAACAATGATAACAACTGTTTCTTGGACTTTGAAAACAAAAGAAAATAATACATAAGACGTGATTATTTCCAAACGATGTTGTCTTCTAGTCAGTCGGATGCTCATCCCTGTGCTGGATTTGCATTAGCAAGCTTTGGGAAATTTCTGCGGAAATGACCCATCTCGCCACAGTTGAAACAAGAGCCTGGTAGAAAACGACCTTGAGCAGGATTGTCGCCAGCTTGGTTTGGCGCAGCTGCAGCTGGGCAGACTCTTGCTGTGTGGCCTATGAGTCCACAAGTTTGGCATTTGCGGCACTGTACATTGGCGTGATGATGGAGGCTACATTGGTTGCACAAAGGTGCAGTTCCATTGTATGGTTTTCTAGCAGGGGGTTGAGCTGGTTGGTTGGGGACGGCTTGACCATTGTGAGCGACCACGGCGAAGTTCTGAGAAGCCTTTCGCTTCTTTAACTTCTTAGGAGATTTAGTCTGTTCATCCATGGTCTTTGATTCCTCGATTGGCTTCTTGTCACCCTTTCGAAAAAGTTTATGCTTTCTGATCTGCGATTCAGTCAAGGTTGCAGATAGCTCAATGGCCTGACGCAGTGTGGTAGGGTTGCTACCAGTGACAATGTCTTGTACTGAGTCAGGGAGGCCGTCGATGTACCTTTCGATAGCCTTGTCGAGTGGGGCGACCATAGTCGGGCAAAGTAGACTCAACTCCTCAAACCTATCAGTATATGCCCTGTGTTCGCCACTATCTTGTTTCAAATCATCAAACTCCTTCTCCAACGCTCGTTGTTCATGACGAGGACAAAACTATCTCATCATAAGAGCTCTCAGTTCAGCCCATGTTTGTGCTAGAGCAACATCTGCACCACGGTCTCTCATTACCCCGTTCCACCATGTAAGAGCCCTCTTCTGAAACACACTCGAAGAAAACTCGACCTTGCGATTTTCCGGACACTGCACGTGGCGAAAGGTATTCTCGATGCTCTCGAACCATTGGAGAAGCCCAGTTGCTCCCTCAGAACCACTAAACTTGAGTGGTTTAGCCGAGTTAAAGCTCTTGAAATTGCATGTACCATTGTTGTTGTTGTTGGCTTGGTTCCATTGAGCAAAGAGATTTGGGAATTGAGCAGCCATCCGCTGCGCAATAATTTCTGCCAGCTCGGCAGTTGCTATGTGGTGTTCGCGTCGAGGAGGCATTCTAAAAGAGGAAAACATGAAAGGAAACAAATAAAATGGTATTGGGTAAGAATAGGATGTTACAATCACTGACCATAATCACGGTTGATGGTCACTTGTTTGAATCATGAAGCAAACAAACAACACCAAGGCTGAATCAAAGCAAATAGATCCTCATAGTGTATCGCGAAGACATGCTCGCCTATAAGTGGACACTCACCCCAAGAGTTCCCAGGTAAGAGTGACTGGTCCGATTATGTGGATTTGTACGAACACTCTAACCTTAGACAGAAAACCCAGGGTACAGGCATCCACTCTTCCAGTTTGCACGTGTTCACACTATTTAGGACCCAAAATTTGACGAGAGTTTTGAAAACTCAAAGGGGTTCAAAACCATATAACAGAGGGTTCAAAACCTTACAATAGAGGGTTCAAAACCTAGTAATCAATCATCCTAGAACAGATGATTAGTTTTCAAGGCGGTTTTGAAATTTATGTTCTTGTTGTGGTCGTCGCCTAAGGATAGGTGACGGTATTGTTTTATGACTAAACGCAAGTGAACTCGCGTTAGGGTCCTAGGAAGGTTATAGACTAGGTCAAAGCATTACTAATAACCTAATTCCCTATAACCATTGGCTCTGATACCATCTTTTCTGTCACACCCCGACCACGTAGAACATACAAAACGTGGCGGAAACGTCGGGGAGTGTTGTAACAGAATCAATTGTTTCAAACCCATGGCAAATGAAGTTTCGTTTTATAAATCAAACATGAAGGTTTACATTGTCTAAACAAGAATCAAAGTGTACATAACATAAATTAACTAGTTCTTGTCTCGTTTTAAGTCACTAAGGCACAGGTCCACCTAAGTATGTCTTGATAAGTCCTATGCGTCATCTCCTGAAAACACATGTGAAAATAGGTACGTCAGCATAAAATGCCTGTGAGATACATTGGTTTTGTGAAAACGGAATTCATGACTTGTGTTTGAGAAAATGTTTAGTAACAGTCAGTCATGAACCTTGTAATTTGCTTTGTCTTGTAAATCGTTTGAAAAACGGTAAGATCAAATGATATGTATAAATAAGAGAACACTGTATGGTTAAACGGATAACCATGTAAAATGAGTTTGTATAAGATAAGTCGTTTGTAAAACAATGTCTCGTGAAAAGTGTGTTATTTGTATAAAATGTCATATGTCTCAAACTGAAATGATTTAAATAACGCTACGATATGCAATACCATACAAACACTTATATATAGGAAGTACCAGCGGCGTATCCACCATGCTTGTATCATATTACGCACGCCTCGTTACTTAATCACTTACTCCAACCAAACCATCAAGATGAAATGTTTAACAACGGTAGAAATGTTTATGTATAGTCAAATGTCTATTGTCAATTGTAAGTCATGTCAACGGATACAACTGGTTTACACGGTTCAATGGATACAAACGGTTCATATAATTGAAGGGTTAAGACGGTTCACATAGTCAAATGGTTACAACGGTTCAAAATGTAGTATAATGTGTTCATATGCTGGATGAGCATATGCAACAGAAATGCAATGTGAAACAATGTACTACGTATGCACACAATGGGCGTACGTAGCATGAAATGTATTGTAGAATACAACGGTTCAAAATGTAGTGTAATGTGTTCATATGCTGGATGAGCATATGCAACAGTAATGCAATGTGAAACAATGTACTACGTATGCACACAATGGGCGTACGTAGCATGAAATGTATTGTACAACGGTTCAAAATGTAGTGTAATGTGTTCATATGCTGGATGAGCATATGCAACAGTAATGCAATGTGAAACAATGTACTACGTATGCACACCATGGGCGTACGTAGCATGAAATGTAAAGCAATGTACTAAGTACGCACACAATGGGCATACATAGCATAAACACAATGAAATCATGTACTATATATGTACTATCGAACATAGTAGTATATGATGTGAAAACCGGAAAGCATAAAAGTAGCAAGTAGGCACATGTGTTTCACCCCAAAACAGTTTGGAAAACAGTAAACTTTGCAGCAACCAGGGTCACTATGCTACCCAATGTGCCAAACTATCTACTTTTGCCACATTTGTGACACCTTCTGATGAGCAACTCGCTCAAGCCTTCCATGCCCAATGCAGCCTAAACTCCACAATACCCGATTGGACTTGTGACACGGGTGCTTCGGATCATATGGTAGCCAATAACAACAATGTTCCAAACTCATCCCCTGCACAAGGTACAAAACGTGTGTTTTTTGGTAACGGTCACTCCTTGCCCATTTCCCACATCTGTAACACTAAATTCTTTGGTTCACTTGATCTTAATGATGTTTTAGTTGTGCCTAACCTTACCAAAAATTTGTTATCTGTTAGTAAACTAACAAAGGATAATTATGTTGATGTCCTTTTCTCATATCCTCACTTTTATGTTCAGGATCGTCAAACCAAGCAGGTCCTAGCCCAAGGGAGCCATGAAAACGGTCTTTATGTTCTTCATAATAATTACGAAGCCTTGATTAGCACCTCTTTGTGTCCCAAAGCTTCGTTTGAGTTATGGCATTCTCGTCTTCGACATGCCATTTTTGAAATTATTAATATGTTAAAAACCAATGGTTATTTATCGTTTACTTCCATTTTACGTAAACCTGGATTATGCTCCCCGTGTGAGCTAGCCAAAGCTAAAAGACTACCATTTTCTAATAAAAATAAATGGGCTAATACTCCTCTTGCGTTAATACATTGTGATTTATGGGGACCATCCCTGGTAAAATCGGTTGAAAATTTCTCATATTATGTTGCGTTTATTGATGACTTCTCCCGGTTCACGTGGATTTATCCCTTACGTGCCAAATCTGAATTTGTTGATGCTCTATCTATCTTTATACCATTTGTTCAAACCCAATTATCGGCAAAAATTAAGACATTTCAAAGTGACAGAGGAACTGAATTTACCAATCATAAAGTCCGAGACATATTTGCTTCTAATGGCACATTTCATCGTATGTCTTGTCCATACACCCCACAACAAAATGGTCGGGTCGAACAGAAACACCGACACATTGTCGAAACCGGGTTAGCTATGCTCTTCTATGCCAAAATTTCCTCCTCATATTGGGTTGAAGCCTTCTCTTCGGTGGTCTATATAATCAATCGACTACCCACCCTTTTACTTAATAAGAAATCCCCATTTGAACTTTTATACAAACAACCTCCTAATTATTCATCCTTTCGCACCTTTGGTTGTCGTGTGTACCCTTACTTACGTGATTATCCTCCAAACAAACTCGCACCTCGAAGCCTACCTTGCATCTTTATTGGGTATTGCTTCAAGTACAAAGGTTATAAGTGCTTAGATCCTAACACGTCTCGCATTTATATAACCTGGCATGCTCATTTTGATGAAACACACTTTCCTCTCCATTTATCCTCATCCGCCAAACCGATTGATAGTCTTGAACTATCTATCTTCTTGTAAAATCCAAACAACACTACATCTCCTCCACAAACTCAAAGCAAACCTACTGTTACCTCATCACCAACTACTACCACTCCCATGCATCCCATGGTGTTTTTTCCTCCATCATCAAATCCTCCTATTGTTCACCCAATTGCCACACCACCTTCAATACAAACATCATCCACACCACCACCTCAACCTCTAACTCTACATCCACCTACGCTTCCACTGTCACACCCCAACCGATGGATGAAACATCGGGGTGCGGCACTAAGCGTTTAGATTGCTCCCGAGTTTCCATAACACTAATAGTTTCAATAGAGATTAATTGAGTTTCATGATAACATTGTCTAAAACATCGAACACAAATAGAAGTATCAAATACAGCAACAAAACATCAACATTTCCTCAAAGTTTCTTGTTAAGCTACGATGTGTTTCTAAGCATCATCGTAGCAAGTTTCTTGATCATAGCATCCTATCAGCCTACAACATGTATTAAAATAGAGTCAGTACAAAAACGTACTGGCGAGTATACAAGTTTGAGAATATAGCATAACAGATTAAAAGACTCGTATCCATCATGTAAATGAAAAAAATAGTTTCAGCCATGCTAGTGTTCGCAGTCCAAGTGATAGCCCAAGTATCCCGATGCTTTAACGACTTTCCCAAGAATCAAGGAAAGCAAATAGAATCCTCCTAACAATACCCCCGAGAATAATGGGGAGGTGCATCTTCCTATAGCACTACTATTGTTAAGGCGGAACTACACACAAGGATTAAACGTTCACATAGCATAAAGAATCAAGAATCAAGAATCACAAAGTATCAAGTTTCATATTCACAGAGGATAGAGTTTAGATTCAAAAGTTTCAAGTTTCAAGATTAATAGAATACATGTTACATCCCAAAAGTTTAAATGAAAAGGGATCGAGTATACTCACAGTGATTGCTTAACAGTACAACTGTTATTGGATCAAAGGGAGCTCTTTAGTATTAGCCTGATTAGAGTACAATAGATAAGCGTCGGACAGAATGACGAGGATTGCGCAAAGTGTCGGATCAGTCACCTGATCGGATGGCCATCAGGACAGATGGGTCGGATGACACAAGTGATTCAGACAGATAGCAATCCGATCGGATGGTCATCCGTACGGATGGCCATTCGACCGAATGGTCATTCGATCCTAGATGTGAGTTTCCAAAATGTTTTAACTTTTATACCAAGTGTTCATACCAAGTCAGTTGATCGGATGGTCATCCAATCGGATTGGCCGTTCGGTCGAATGACCCTTCGTGTGCAAATTTCAAAGTTCAAAGTTTCTGATTCAAGTATAATCTAAGTGTTGAAGTTGAAAGACACATGTCACTTCGATCGGATGGCCGTTCGATCGGACGATAGTCGATCGGATCACCATTCGTTCGCAATGATCTTGTTCCTTGTGAAACCTTCTAAAGTTTCTAAGTCCCGAGTTTTAACGATGACGGCATGGTACGTATTGAGACAATGGTAAACACGTCAAGGCTCAGCCGGTCTGATCAGATGAGAATCACCCCGTCCGATTAGGTGTCTGTTCTTGACGGTGTTCATGTCGGAACCCGTAATCCGGCCATCTTCTCCGGTGATAATCCATTTCCAAGCCGACTTCAGACTAATCATCAAGTCTACAGTCCTTTTGGGTCCAGATTCCACCGTTTTAATTAAAATGTTTAAGAAAAGTGAAGATAAACATGAGTTTTAGCTGAAAAAGTCTAGATTTAGTAAAGATTCGGTGTAAAAACACATGAAATTCGTTAGATCTGAGCTAGATCTTGACCGGAATGACATCACACAATTGTTTGTACAAACCACCATGATGACGTCATCCTCAAGAGCTCAAATCTCAGGGATTTCACGGTGGAAAGTGTGATTTCAAAGAAGAATCATGTAGAGAATAGTGTGTAGATTCAAGTTGTACAAGAATCAAGTGTAAAACATACCGAAATCGCCGAGAAATGGAAGAAAAGTGCTTGAAAGTGAGAGGGCGTGCGTCTGGTCGAAGGAGGTTGTCACTGTAGGATCGTTGTTGAACCCGAATGAGTCGATCAGAAGAGTTGTTTATCCGATTTAAAGATGGAAACAGTGAAACGGATGCTCAAACTAATTATAATGCCTCTTGTATTGATTTAACACTGTTTACAACCAGAGAACAATTTGGCAGCACTTCGTTACAATTTCTGATTCCGTGCCAAACGAAATTGTCATGTGCACTATTTATACTTGACCTGATTTCGCTCTTAATGACCAAGTGCCTTATGAGCGAAATCAGAACCTTCTGATTTCGCTCCAAGTGACCTTGGTCCTTATGAGCGAAATCACTTCACTAAATCATTATTTCTTGTTTCTCGAACCTCGTGCACTGATATTCTAACCTATCCTATTACATGATACAAGACGAAGTCAATAGACGTAATGCACCAACAGACTCCCCCTCAGATATTGACGAAGTCTTCAGTGTCTAGTCTTCAGCATAACACCTCTTAAGTCTTGATCATTTTGCATTCTCACTCAGATTGTAACATTGTAAGCATCCATCACTCTCTTGATCAGCTTCACACTTTTGAATGTTATACTAGGATCTCATCACTAGCTTTATCATCAACAGCTTTATCATCAGCAGGCTCCCCCTTTCGTCAAGCTTCCTTGCTTTTAGGGATCGACACCTCTCTTTCCAGCTACAAGCTCTCTCTAACTTTCAGCTTGTCTTCAGACTCCCCCTTAGACTCTGCTCTCGGGATCGTAGTCTGGACTTTTCCTGCAATCACTCCAACAACTATAACTAACAACATTTTAAACTTCAATTTTCCAGAAATCATAATCTGACAATTCAAACTTTTCAAAAACACTTCTCATGAATTTGGCGGCTCTATAACAAAATAAGCATCCAAATCCCCCACAGTTAATCATCCAAGTCCAAACTAATGACCTCGGAGATATCACAAACTGTTTTTGATTTTGTTTTTTAATTCAAGTTTCAAATTAATGAACTTGTTTTATTTTCAGAAACACAATTAGCTTACTTAGATTTTGAAACTCAGCATCTCAGATATCGGTTGTCGAAAATAAAGCAGAAATCAAAATCTTTTTGTATTTTCTGAAAATATAAAGCAGTAAAGAAATATGTACGAACATATTTACATACAATATTTTTGTTTGAGTATGCGTCAGAGGATCATATCAGTTTTTGACAAGTTACACGTACCGTTGAGCTTAATTTCACTTTAAGAATTAAACAATTCACTTAGATTGTCGATATACTGGTCCACTTAAATTTTCATACAAACTTCAACTGATTCAGGATACGATTTAGGTGTTTTAAGAGTTAAACTCATTCATGTGTCCCACCTCTTGAATATACTCCCGTATCCAGAATCCCAGCTATTAAGTCTTACATGTGAGTATACCACAGATGATATCTATCAGGGGTTAAATGCGAGGGCCGTGAGAGCTCAGGTCGATACTTCCATATACGCAGAGAGATGACGGCTTCGACTTTTCGGTTTGTCCCCTTTAGAGGATCTTTTATTACAACAGCAGCGACTATCAATTTTATTGTTTCATCAGCTTGCTGAGGGTGATGCTATGTTTCAAGCATTTGCAGAAAGTATTATTCGGGGACTAGGTCAGAACTTCCATTCAGCAGAAGTCCCGGAATAATACCCCAGATATCACTAAGAATAAAGACCTAGTATCTCAGAATAAGGGGCCTTTCAAACGAGATTTCAGGGGTTACCTATATATCCAAGTAGTGTTCCCCACGAAATAAGTAAGTTTGAATTTAGGTTTATATCCCGAAAAAGTTTACTAAGTGTATAAAAACCTATCGGCATATCATCAGTAAGACTGTTTAACGCTATTTAATCACTACATTTCTTTAGCATACTGTAACTGTCTACTGATGTACTATCATTTCCTCTTTTTGTCACACCCTGACTTTTGCGGAAGCGTGGGTTATTGGTGTGACTTCTTAATACCATTGCATATGATCATAACAACACTATATGATAAAAACCAGTAGATGTACATCCATTAATTTGAGTTTAAAAGTAGTACAACATAATTGTCTGAAATGACAAGACCAAATTCAAGTTACAAACCATAACATGTTTTAAGGAGTTCAAAAAGACTCAGCAAAAGATTTTTAAACAATCCCGAGTTTAGGACCACGTATCTCGTCCAGGATTAAGATACGCCTCCTAAGCCCTAATGACTTGGATGACATCTTTAATCACAACGCAGCTTAAAAACTCCAACGCCCGCCAGATCCATTTACTAATTCCCTGAAATACATGTAGTTTGAAAAATCAACAAAAGTTGAGCGAGTTCATGTGTAAGTGAGTATGTATAAACCTTTGTAAAAATGTCTGCATGTATGAAAATCCCTGGTATGTAGCAATAAGGAAAAAGAAACCACCATTGGGTTGCTAAGTGTGAAGTGATGCAGGAAGACTCAACCCTAGCGGATTTGTGCGTCGGGGAATTAGTCAACTCATGGTCCACTCAGCGGACTCAGGAGTGGGGCTCGCTACACCCACATAGATCTATCACTAATGTCCCTCGGTCCTACAATGAGGATTAATGGCCTTAAGTGTCATGCCCACCACTCACATGTTCGTGTAATAAAAACCCTCCTTAAGCTAACTAGACCATGTAAATAAATGTCTGTAATGTCTGTAAATGTCTGTAACATGTATTTCACCCCCGAGGTGTAAAACTGAAATTAGTTAAGAGAAAAGGGGGACATGAACTCACAATATTGCGTCTTCGGTACTCGTAACCCAAATCTCCTCAGCGAACACGACTACCTACAATGGTCTAACGTCTATTAGACGAATAGGTCGTGCCTTGTCTTAGTATTGATTAGTGCCTTTGAGTTACGTTTTAAAGTGTCTTTAATATTTTAGTAATAATACATCTCATGCTTGTGTATTCGTATTTCCTTCCCAAGGATGGGATATTTTACATGTGTCTGTTCCTATTAGGATTATATTTTTAAGTCCCATTTTAGAGAATACATATTTAACCATATTCCTGTATAAAACCAACCCCCGATATTCCGTATTTCGTTATAAAAATTATGGCGAGTTTTATGCTTGAAAAACATAGTCTAGAATATACTAGTAACGCTTGTCCCGAAAATATTTACTAAGTGTTAGGATTTTTGGAAAATTTCGCCATAGTATCCTTTGTTAATAGAGGTGTCCATGCTTAATTAGCATATCATTTTCTTTTACATATATCCAATAGTTCATTTTCAATAACCAAACCGACACATCGACATACAAAATGTTACTTACTTTATTTCAGCTTCAGTACTCAAAACCGGACTGTTTTCGAGGATTTTTATAAAATAGTTAAACTTTTCTAAAAATTACCAAATTTTTACAGAATGTCTCATATTTTCCAAAATTTATTGTGTAAAAATATCAAGGTCCAGTTCGTTAGCCATATCTTATAGAAAATCATTTTCTCGACTGCAATCAGATTTGTAACTTTCTGATTGCAGTTTACGGAAATATTCACTAAAAATTAACCGTAAGTCCGTTTGAAGAAATTCCAGTTGGAGGGTCGTCCTGACAACGGTGTCCATCTACTGTGAAAATTTCATGAGTCGGTTTCACTCAGGTTTCAGGTTATGACTTCGAAAACATCACACTTTTTCTGCAGTAAAAATGCAGCTTGAGCTGCTGTCCAAAAATAGTCTTTTAAAAATAGTAAAAGGTCTCGAAAAATTATGATTCCAGTGCCATTTGTTTAGTTATTCCAAAATACTCATATTAGGCTTCAGAAAATCCGTTTTTCGATTTAAAATGATCTCGTTACAGCCTGTTGAAGTTGGCTGGAAATCCAACTCAGCAAGCTGTTTACATTGTAGAAGTGACTAAAAGTGCATAAACGAAGATCCTAACCATGGTTCATTGATGAACAAATGTTAAAACTTCAATCATGCTTTAACCCACCCTAAACCATTCAGATTTCAACCTCACACAACCTTTTTATATATGGTTTTCAGGCAGAAATTTAAGTTCACATTTTAGTGTTTAAGCTTTTGTGTGTGATGAACATTCAACAAATCATAACAAGAATCAAGGTGAAACAAGAGTGTGAAGAGACTTACTACTAGCACAAGGCTAGGGTAGTAATCTTAGGATGAGATGATGGTGAAAGAGGTGATGATAATATTAGAACAAAACTTCCTTGAAGTTCTTTCAACTTGCTACCTTCATGAACCACCTTCAAGGCTTGAAGGGAGCTTGAGTATGATGAGGATGAAGATGATTCAGTGGTGGTGATGGTGAATTCAGCTATGGGGGACCGAAAATGAGAGAGAGAGAGAGAGAGCAAGTGAGAGAGTGTAGGATCTTTGAAGTGATGATACTCTTCTACTTGTAATGATGTCAAATTTCTTGGCACTTGTAGAAATCAAAGGAGGTCCAATCACATTAAAAAGGAATATTTAGTTGGGATTTAGTGATGATTATGGGTGGGTCCCATATGTGGGCCGAAATTTATGAGGGGGGGGGGTTAAGTGTAAAATTTGATAGCTAGTAGGTAAATAATTAGGAGGTTAAGGGTATTTTCTAGAATAGTGGGTATATGTCATGTTTACATGGTGTATGGGGATTTTTGTGACCATAATTAATTTAAAATGATAAAATAATATTTCTGACAATATTTACGTGTCTCGGGTAATGTCTGGTTGATCGGTTTCGTATCGTTCCGTTAAAGCGTTTAATTGTCCCGTATAGCGTCTTTTGTGCATCTTTTTGTAACGAAATTAATTCCAACACTTAGGAAAGTGTCCAGGACCATTTAGTTACTCTGTATAATATGAGTGTGTTAAAAACTGAATTGTTATTGAAAATGCGGAATTCTGTATTTAAATTGCGTTTTAGGCACTTTCCGGCACTCAAACTATCACCTAGTGACATAGTCTTATGGTCCTCGCTTCCCTACACTCCATACTGGTGTAGTGTTTTATCCCTGGCCCATACTGGCCTAAAAATAGTATCTGTCTAAGTGCTGGCATTGTCAGCATGTATCTGAGTTATTCGCTCACTGTACTAACTGTGCTTTGTGCATCAGGTTTGTCACTAAGAGTCTGTATGAAATAATTGAAGTGACTGTATGTAAAGAAGGCACATGTATGTATATAACATAAATCAGTAAGCAGTTTAAAGCGTCAGATGTAATCAAGCACAGTCATTAAGCACATAATTAGAGTTAATTAATTTGTACAGTACCTGTAATTGTGAGGGTTGTCACATTCTCCCCCCCCCCCCCCGTTAAGAAAATTTCGTCCTCGAAATTTGTACTACCTTAACTCCTTAGGGTTTCATTATGCATGTATGTATATGAATAGTACCGAGATAGATAATCACCAAACCGAATCAAACCTTATTCACATCAAGTGAGTCCAAGAATATATAATAACACGAATCCAATGGTTAAAAGGTATGTGCTTTTAGCATTTAATGTCAAAGGCATATGTCGTATTGACGTGTAGTATAGTGTAATCCAGTTACAGGGGTTCCACAAAAGAGGAGTTTTGTCCAACAGGATTTTCAAGCGATTGATCACAGTATGCAAATTTTCACAAACTATAACATCCGCTATATGAACTCAAAATCAACAACTTGGAGATGAAAATGACCTGTCAACTTTCGAACAAGTAAATGGTAAGGATTTGTGTGTTGACATTCTCGAATCGCGAAAATACACCGAATGAGGTAAAAGCGAATCTGGTGTACCATTGTTTTAATTCGTAGTTGCATCAGAAATGTTTAAATGGCCAGTCAAACAAAAGTGTAAGTAGTTTTATGTGAAACAGTTGACCATAATTAGCACAAGCTAATGACACCACAAGGTGTCGTAATGACGAGATTCAATAATAATGGTGATTGAGCAAGTTTACCGTGCCTGAAATCAAATGAACGTGTACTGAGACAATCTGAAGATTCGATTTACGCAATGTCGTAAAGTTTCCAGTTGAATATGAAATATCAAAGAGCCACTATTTTTTGATCGACGGTGAAAAGTATTAAGTACCGCAAGGTATTCGATTGACAATGAAAGTATCGTTAGGAGGTACATCGTGGTATGAAATGAATCCATGTGTCATTGCCTTAACACACAACTGTGTTGAGACTGCTTTAATCATGATAAACAAAACGGATTTAGTGCAAGTCAATAAATAATCAAATCCGTGTATGAGGTGCGTAACGAACTTAGCGCAAGCTTTAATTCTGTGAAAGTATCACCGCAAGGTATCGAAATCAACAAATGATTTAGTGGAGTCGTAGGCCAATCGAGTCCACTATGTCTCGAAACAAAAGAACCTTTGCAAGAATATTTGAATGTGATGTTCCCAATACATCACATGGCGTCTCAAATCAAAACATGTGAAATGGATAAGTTCAAGCAGTTGAACTTATTTTCAGCATAACCCGACAATAAACGTATGTACCAATAAGGGAAATCTTAGCATGGTTACAAAAATAAAGCATGAATGTATCTTGAAACAAAAGAAGTTTTCGAGAAAGTGTGTTGACTTGATAGCAAAAGAGTCAACCGTTACAATAATGTAGGCCATTCGAATCACAAACCAGTAGTTAGATTTAGCAACATAATATTCGAATTTCAATGAAGCGTTCGAAATGAAGCTGTATGCGTAGCAGATGGTGCACGCGTAATATGTGAGTTTCCAGGTGATGAAACAACGAGTATGAGGTAATGACCATGTATCGAAGCAAATGTGTGTTCGCTCTTAGCGAAGATAATCAAAGCGATGCAACTACTTTAAGGGGAGTAGAGATGCAAACATCTACTCGGCTAGAAGCCAAAAATGAAGATTTTAACGAAAGAATTTCAAGTACTTTCTGTTTCGTTAACTGAAATGGCATATATGTCAGGTTAATAGTGTTCGAATGAGTTAACAGATATGGTGTCTAAGTAACAACCTTTACAAGTTTGGACCTGGGTTCCCAAGGGTCCTAAGCATATGTTTTCTAGATCCTCAAGGTTTTGTATTCTGTGTAGCTCGGTTTTGTGCATTGTGTAGGAAACACCATCTTTATGTACGTTTAAAAACAAGTTATTGTCCCACAATTTCCCCCGGTATGCTTTCTTCCTGAATTCATCGCTAACGACACTCGATCATCAATCAGTCGTGTAATAGTAGTTGGATCCTCACAGTTAGTTAAGTAAGAAATTTGTTAATTCTCAGCAAGAGTTACTGACTCTTGTGGGTTAGTTCGTTCGGCTCTTGATAGTCGATGCCTATTTGAAAACTACGTCCTCCTTTTTGATGAGCAGAAATCTGGGTTACCCAAAAGGGAATTTTTGGTCTGTTATCTTCCTTCTCCATCAACTTCTGAGGTCGCACTGCCAATTCTTGCATCTCCGAGGTGTAAGTCGCTAAAGTGCATCGACTACAGGCGCAACGCCTGGAATCAAATCGATGCGAAGATTCGTCTTGTCGTTGAGGGGATAATTCTGGCAAGTCTTCAGGGTAGACTTCAGGATATTTCCTTATCACAGGAATATCTTCGAGTTTTGGTCCTTCGGCTCCCTTGTCCCCGACATGAGCCAAGAAAACAACACATCCTTTACGCAATAACTTTTGGGCCTCCCCGCAATTAGTAATTTGTAGGGGCGTATCCTGCTTCATGAGCCACGGTCATTTCTTCGTTTGCCATTGTGATCCGGTTATCAATATCTGCTCGCACACTCGGCAGTTGATCCATCCCAATTACCTTGTCGAAGTTTTCCAACTCATCTGGCAGTAGATTAAGCGTAAATTCCCGCTCTCCGGGTTCTATCTTGCCGTTTCTAGTCACTGCGTTGGCTTCCACTAGCTTCACCTAGCTAGTTCCATCGAGTGCACGTTATCTAACTTACGTGCTACCATATCAAGTACACTCTCAAACTCTAGAGACGTGAAGCTAAATTTGCAATAGTATCTAGCAGCACAGATGCATAACGTTGAGTAATATGGGACGTACCGATCTTCACGCTTGGATTCCTGGTGTGCTCCCCTAGCTCTGCTACTGAGCTTTTATCCTTGTGTCTGATTCTTCTTAGGGCAGTATTTTCTGAAATGCTTCTTGCTCCCACAGTTAAGACAACCTTGAGCACGTTTCTGTCTGTCACTTGTCCTGCCTGGATAATCGTCACTGTCGTTGCTCCCTCTGTGATTCTTGCTTCCTTCTTGGCCTCCATTCCTACTTTCAGTATCTTGCCTACAAGTTTCCTTAGGATGCCCTCTCTTGCCACAGTTATCACATTTCCCATATTTACATCGCCCGACATGATAGCGTAGACAATTGTCGCACTTTGGGAGAATACCCATGTAGTCCTTTCCCTTTTTGGCCTTTTTCTTGTTACTTGCCTGAGTAACCTTCTTGAAATTTGCGATCTTTCTCTTATTATCCCAAGATGACTCTATAGGAGTCTCCTTTTTCTCGTCCGTAGTGGAAAATTTTCCTAGTCTAATCGCTTCTTCAGTGAGTGCCACGCTTGTGTTGATAGCCTCGGTGATTGTTGAAGGTTTAGATGTTGTTACCAGGCTTAGAATCTGAGGTGCCAATCCCCCTATGAAACATTCAATCTTCCTAGGTTCCGGTTCCACCAAAAGCGAAGCAACTTGTGATAATTCGCCAAATATCTGCATATATTTGGCTATCTTTGGACCTTCCATTTTCAAGTTCCACAGTTCAGTCTCCAACTTCTGCACTTCTGCCCTTGAGCAATATCTCTTACGCATCAGTTCTTTCAGTTCGTCCCACGTCAAAGCATACGGGGCGGTCTCGCCCATTGTCTGAACATGAAGGTTCCACCATGACGAGCCCCATCTAAAAATAGCCCAACTATGTACGTGACCTGGTGCCCTGGGGCACATTTGCTCAATCTTAAGACAGAATCCGTTTTCTCAACCCAGCGTACGAAGGCTAAGGCACCCCTAGTGCCGTCAAATTCCCGAGGTTTGTGGTCTAAGAACTGCTTGTAGGTGCAGCCTTCGCTGTGTTTGGAGCGAAGGGCCTCGAGCTGTGCAATGGCCCGTGAGATGCGCACTTGTAGTTCTGCCGCTGTTGTTGGTGGAAGGTTGTTGGCGTCGACGTTCCCTTGTGCCGACATCTTCTCAGAAGAAGATTAGTTAAGTCAGGTTATATTTGTTCAGGGGACGCGTTTAGTTGTTTAGTGGTCATACGTACATACACATAATAGGTTATCATACCAACCAATCAAGCAATAACATAATCATAGCATAACCAAGCAATTTGGTAATTATGTTTAACGAGAGCATAGCAAGTAAGCACGTAGCGTTAAAATTATAGCACACACATATAGATCAATAACGTGCTTAACGAAGACATAGCGTCTGACCTTTCGCTGGTCATTGGCCACAAAGTATTGTCGCATGTTTTATGATGGTTGGGCTCTCATTATTCTCCGACCACAATTGTATCGTCTTTCAAATGTATCACATCAAGGGGGAAACAGGGTCACCCTACCCTTGCCCAACAAGTATATCAGTGTATCAAAATCGCGTAGTCTGAAGTGGTCTTTAAAAGTCTCCACAATCCCGGCTTATCGTTAGTATCTTTACCCAAATGTAATGCAATCCGCAAAATCCAGAAATCAATTATATTGGTGACTGAGGTGGAGGGGGAAAGAAAAGTAAACTGTTAACATGCGTGGACTTCCTCCTCGGACTTATGTACACGTCGAAGTAATTATCTGCTCCGCCGCTCGACAGTAAAGAAATGAGCATCAGGAACCTGGGAAAGGCGTAATAGCAGCAGGCGAGCGCGCAAAAGGAATCTTTGGTGAATGTGGAGGATCAAGGTATACTGGTAATAGACAGGGTGGAGGACGTGGTGTCAGCTCAAGCTCCAACGTTCTGCGACTCATATCCTCAAACTGTAGCTGATGTTACAGGAGTACTCTTCCCGGGGTGCGCGTATGTTTTAAAAGGTAGCGATAGGCATGTCAGTGCAATGGACGTCGGTCTTCATAGGAGTGATATCAGCGGTGAAGGTGCACGAACAAATGTCTCGACCGATGAGGAGATCATCGGGTACAGGTACTGGGTCAGATATAAGAGGTGTAATGTCCGGTATACCGGAAGAAGCAGGGTCATAATCAAGCAAGGGTGCAGGACCAGCAGGTGCAACATCAAGCTGTCCCACAAAGGTGCAGAGGCTAGCTCAGGGGCAGTCCCTGGGTCGTGTAACGGTGTGGTGCCTCGAGCAAGTGACAGTGCCGCAGTCATAACGGCGGCGTCGTCTGTGTCAGTAGTAGAAGGGTGTAATCCGGCCACCTATAAGGCTGTAAATGTCACAGACTCAAAGGAGTCTGAAATCGAGTGTATTCTAGGCGTATAGGATAGCCTGATAACAGGGGTCTCAGATGTGAAATTTGTAATAACGTTCTCGTCTAAATTTCCATCACCATGGATGTCGTCAGGAGGACCATCAATAGTCATGTCGACGTCATCGGCTATTCGTCGAGTAGCCTACCTTCGGAAGGAATGTCCACAGGGGGCGTATTTTCGAGGTTCGAAACCATGGTGTGTTCACCATCGGGGTGACCAGTGATGAAGTGGTCATGGACTGAAACAAGAGTAGTAGGAGGATTTTTGTCGGAGAAGCCTTCGGCAAGGATAAATCATCCCAAAATCTGGTAGCGCGGACTGTTGTAAGTCGTCCTTGCCCTTGGTCAGCATATCAGGATCACTCTCAGTGTCTGACGTAAATATCTCTGGCGCAAGTGCAGTCTCATCATTTGTGGTGGTGGCCATAGGGTCATCAATGCTTGACAACCCGCTTTTTGATCAAGGCGACATGTGTATCGGTACATGGTAGTCATAGTATGTATTTCCATAGTAATTACTATCAGTTAGCGTATGCAAACAGTTTCCATATATGCACGTTTATCGATAATCAGCAATTAAGCATGTATGTGATAACAATGTAAGCAAGTAATCATCCTAGTCTTCCCAAGACTATCCCACCCAGTCTCTTAGACTGAACTCCCTAGTCTCTCAGACTAACTCCCTTGTCTCTAAGACCAACTCCCTGGTTTCAAGGACCAACTTCCCCAGTCTCTAGGACTAAATCCCTGGTCTCTAAGACCAAACCTCCCAGTCTCTAAGACTAAATCCCTGGTCTCTAAGACTAAATTTTTCCCCAGCCTCTAAGACTGAACCTCCCCAATCTCTCAAATTGAACCCCTCAGTCTCTAAGACTGAACCTCCCCAGCCTCTAAGGCTGAACCTCCCTCAATCTCTAAGATTGAATCCCTCAGTCTCTAAGACTGAACCTCCCCAGCCTCTAAGGCTGAACCTCCCTCAATCTCTAAGATTGAATCCCTCAGTCTCTAAGACTGAACCTCCCTCAGCTTCTAAGGCTGAATTATAAACATATATTTTGGAATGTGTATTTGTGCCTTTTGTTTGTAAAAATGTTTGTTCCCTGGATCTGGGCGTTTTGCAATGAAAAACATGTTTGTAAAAGCGTTTTCGTGAGAGCCCTATTGATCGTAGTCTAGACTCGAGAATGAATCCTAGTTCGCTACGATCGAAGCTCTGATACCAAGCTGTCACACCCTGACTTTTGCGGAAGCGTGGGTTATTGGTGTGACTTCTTAATACCATTGCATATGATCATAACAACACTATATGATAAAAACCAGTAGATGTACATCCATTAATTTGAGTTTAAAAGTAGTACAACATAATTGTCTGAAATGACGAGACCAAATTCAAGTTACAAACCATAACATGTTTTAAGGAGTTCAAAAAGACTCAGCAAAAGATTTTTAAACAATCCCGAGTCTAGGACCACGTATCTCGTCCAGGATTAAGATACGCCTCCTAAGCCCTAATGACTTGGATGACATCTTTAATCACAACGCAACTTAAAAACTCCAACGCTCGCCAGATCCATTTACTAATTCCCTGAAATATATGTAGTTTGAAAAATCAACAAAAGTTGAGCGAGTTCATGTGTAAGTGAGTATGTATAAACCTTTGTAAAAATGTCTGCATGTATGAAAATCCCTGGTATGTAGCAATAAGGAAAAAGAAACCACCATTGGGTTGCAAAGCCAATGATAAGTGTGAAGTGATGCAGGAAGACTCAACCCTGGCGGATTTGTGCGTCGGGCACTTAGTCAACTCATGGTCCACTCAGCGGACTCAGGAGTGGGGCTCGCTACACCCAAATAGATCTATCACTAATGTCCCTCGGTCCTACAATGAGGATTAATGGCCTTAAGTGTCATGCCCACCACTCACATGTTTGCGTAATAAAAACCCTTCTTAAGCTAACCATACCATGTAAATAAATGTCTGTAATGTCTGTAAATGTCTGTAACATGTATTTCACCCCTGAGGTGTAAAACTGAAATTAGTTAAGAGAAAAGGGGGACATGAACTCACAGTATTGCGTCTTCGGTACTCGTAACCCAAATCTCCTCAAGGAACACGACTACCTACAATGGTCTAACGTCTATTAGACGAACAGGTCATGCCTTGTCTTAGTATTGATTAGTGCTTTTGAGTGACGCTTTAAAGTGTCTTTAATATTTTAGTAATAATACATCTCATGCTTGTGTATTCGTATTTCCTTCCCAAGGATGGGATATTTTACATGTGTCTGTTCATATTAGGATTATATTTTTATGTCCCATTTTAGAGAATACATATTTAACCATATTCCTGTATAAAACCAACCCCCGATATTCCGTATTTCGTTATAAAAATCATGGCGAGTTTTATGCTTGAAAAACATAGTCTAGAATATACTAGTAACGCTTGTCCCGAAAATATTTACTAAGTGTTAGGATTTTTGGAAAATTTCGCCATAGTATCCTTTGTAAATAAAGGTGTCCATGCTTAATTAGCATATCATTTTCTTTTACATATATCCAATAGTTCATTTTCAATAACCAAACCGACACATCGACATACAAAACGTTACTTACTTTATTTCAGCTTCAGTACTCAAAACCGGACTGTTTTCGAGGATTTTTATAAAATAGTTAACCTTTTCTAAAAATTACCAAATTTTTACAGAATGTCACATATGTTCCAAAATTTATTGTGTAAAAATATCAAGGTCCAGTTCGTTACCCATATTTTATAGAAAATCATTTTCTCGACTGCAATCAGATTTGTTACTTTCTGATTGCAGTTTACGGAAATATTCACTAAAAATTAACCGTAAGTCTGTTTGACGAAATTCCAGTTGGAGGGTCGTCCTGACAACGGTGTCCATCTACTGTAAAAATTTCATGAGTCGGTTTCACTCAGGTTTCAGGTTATGACTTCGAAAACATTACACTTTTTCTGCAGTAAAAATGCAGCTTGAGCTACTGTCCAAAAATAGTCTTTTAAAAATAGTAAAAGGTCTCGAAAAATTATGATTCCAGTGCCATTTGTTTAGTTATTCCAAAATACTCATTTTAGGCTTCAGAAAATCCGTTTTTTGATTTAAAATGATCCCGTTACAGCCTGTTGAAGTTGGCTGGAAATCCAACTCAGCAAGCTGTTTACATTGTAGAAGTGACTAAAAGTGCATAAACGAAGATCCTAACCATGGTTCATTGATGAACAAATGTTAAAACTTCAATCACGCTTTAACCCACCCTAAACCATTCAGATTTCAACCTCACACAACCTTTTTATATATGGTTTTCAGGCAGAAATTTATGTTCACATTTTAGTGTTTAAGCTTTTGTGTGTGATGAACATTCAATAAATCATAACAAGAATCAAGGTGAAACAAGAGTGTGAAAAGACTTACTACTAGCACAAGGCTAGGGTAGTAATCTTAGGATGAGATGATGGTGAAAGAGGTGATGATAATATTAGAACAAAGCTTCCTTGAAGTTCTTTCAACTTGCTACCTTCATGAACCACCTTCAAGGTTGAATGGAGCTTGAGTATGTTGAGGATGAAGATGATTCAGTGGTGGTGATGGTGAATTCAGCTATGGGGGACCGAAAAATGAGAGAGAGAGAGAGAGCAAGTGAGAGAGTGTAGGATCTTTGAAGTGATGATACTCTTCTACTTGTAATGATGTCAAATTTCTTGGCACTTGTAGCAATCAAAGGAGGTCCAATCACATTAAAAAAGAATATTTAGTTGGGATTTATTGATGATTATGGGTGGGTCCCATATGTGGGCCGAAATTTATGAGGGGGGGGTTAAGTGTAAAATTTGATAGCTAGTAGGTAAATAATTAGGAGGTTAAAGGTATTTTGTAGAATAGTGGGTGTATGTCATGTTTACATGGTGTATGGGGATTTTTGTGACCATAATTAATTTAAAATGATAAAATAATATTTCTGACAATATTTACATGTCTCGGGTAATGTCTGGTTGTTCGGTTTCGTATCGTTCCGTTAAAGCGTTTAATTGTCCCGTATAGCGTCTTTTGTGCATCTTTTTGTAACGAAATTAATTCCAACACTTAGGAAAGTGTCCAGGACCATTTAGTCAATACTCTGTATAATATGAGTGTGTTAAAAACTGAATTGTTATTGAAAATGCGGAATTCTGTATTTAAATTGCGTTTTAGGCACTTTCCGGCACTCAAACTATCACCTAGTGACATAGTCTTATGGTCCTCGCTTCCCTACACTCCATACTGGTGTAGTGTTTTATCCCTGGCCCATACTGGCCTAAAAATTGTATCTGTCTAAGTGCTGGCATTATCAGCATGTATCTGAGTTATTCGCTCACTGTACTAACTGTGCTTTGTGCATCAGGTTTGTCACTAAGAGTCTGTATGAAATAATTGAAGTGACTGTATTTAAAGAATGCACATGTATGTATATAACATAAATCAGTAAGCAGTTTAAAGCGTCAGATGTAATCAAGCACAGTCATTAAGCACATAATTAGAGTTAATTAATTTGTACAGTACCTGTAATTATGAGGGTTGTCACACTTTTTACGCAAAAACTCAAATTTTTGAATTTTATCATGTTTTTAGCTTTTTCAAATTTTCTAATGTTTTTGGATTTTCTAATGACAATATTTCTCCCCTAAAATGCAAAACCATTAAAAATTTAACAACCCGATACTGATAGCTTTATTTCGCCATCCATGTTCTGCTTCTCGTGTACCGAATTACAGAAAATATAACATAAAGTACTAATTACCCCCATGATTTACAACACATTGATTTTTACAGTTTGAAAACCGTTTTTTAATCTGGTGAAAGTAATCATGTTTGTTCAGCCATGAGGGTTTCGGTGTACTCAATCAACATATATTCAAACAAAATTAAAAACAAACATATTTTTGGTTTTTAATTTTTTTTAAGTTTTTAGGGTTTTGAAAATATTGTTTATTTATGTACAGAAAACAATCAAACTAAACTCCCTGTTTAACCAAACCAGGGTCCAGCAACCTCTTCCTCCTCTTCAAGTGCCAGGCTGCTCTTGATTTTATTTTCACAGTCTTTGGTTCCGATGAGCACCTGCACATTCAACAATTTGATCATTTGAACAACGCAACCCAAGCCTGTTTAGACTCAGGTAGTTGAACATGAATCTTTCCAGGTAAAACTGGATAATTTCTTTCAATTTTCTCAAAAACATTATTAACTTTAATCTCAACTTTTTCTTCTTTTACTGAAAGCAATTGTTTCTTAACAGACCATGTTTGACCTATCGGTGTTCCTCGTTTGTAAAAATGTGATTCCTTTTGAACACTTTGTTTCTGAACAACATTTGGTTTCCAAAACTGTTGAGGTTTTGTCATATCAACTGATGTTTTCCAACTCTGTGTTGTTCTGAATCTGGGTGTGTGAGAATTCCAGGTCTGTTTTGAATTGAACCTGTTCGAGTTTGATTTCCAATTTTGATTTGAAGCAAACTTGTTTGTATTGTGTCACACCCCCAAAATCCACCTGCGGAGTATCACCGCTTGGGAGCGTGACTGACCAGGATCAAGCCACCAATCATACAGAACATTGTATAAAGTAAAAGCCAACACATTATAATCCAAACCATTTCCATATGAAAGGTGTTTCCAAAACATAAGTAAGTTAACATTGTTTAGCGGAAGCGTATTATTGTAAAACCCAAAGCAAATAAGTATCAAACAACAAAAGTGTTTAACGAGGTGATCACGATCCAAGCCCCACAACGACCAGCTCCTCCGTGTGCAAGCCCCAGGTACCTAACGATCTGCAAGGCATGTAACAGAATGATCAACAAACTAGTTGAGCGAGTTCACAGTAAGTAAATGTGTAACAGTAAGTAACAGGTGGCTCTACAGGGCCGATAGTAAGTTATGCTGGTGGGGGCTTCCCATGTTAAGTGACCACTAGACCATTCGTATTATTATCCCTGTTCTTCGTCCGAGAACAGAAGTGTGTATAAAGTGCGCGTAGGTTTTACGCACGTATCCTTCGTAACCTGAGGATAGAAGTAAGTAATGCGTACACGTAGGTTTTACGTGCGTATCCTTCGTAACCGAGGATAGAATGGCATGTGAACCCGTAGGTGTTATCCCAACCTACGTAACCGTCCTGACATCCGAGGACATGATAGGTGATAGTCTAGTAAAGCATATGTACGTTCCTTTCAATAATAACCTTTAACCCATTCCCACGACCCGGGAATCCCATGCCTTAGTAGGAGTGTGAACTCACCTTGGTTTGCTCGGTATGCTAAATAAGTACACACGCTCACAGTTAATCAATCACGACCTATAGTACGCACGTATGTATAATCAGTTTCGAACTCGAAATGTTTCACAGGCAAATCTATGTCATAAGGTGCCTAGCAATTAATATCATACGTCACGTAAGCAGTTAAGTCAATTAACAGATTTAGCAGAGTTAACATACTACATAATTAACATATCAACAGAGTTATCTTTCTAACAGGGTTATACAACTTAACCGGGTTTAACCGAGTTACTAAACTAGAAATGTTATGTACCTAACAGTGTTAACATGTTTGATAAAATCAAATAACCAAACCGGAGTTAACCAGTTAACAAGATTAATGACTCAATAGGGTTTGTGCAATTAGCAAGGTCGACACTAACAGTGGACGGTTGAAATCCACCAATGGTCATTAGGTAACCACCCATGACCACCAATCAAAATACTTGGCCGACATGGTGAACCCATGTGCCTTATGTGGGCGGCAATATGCATGAGCACCATTGGACCAAACAAGCACATACAAGGCTTCCCATTTGACCTCCAATATCCACCCACATACATCATTCAATAAAATAAGCCCTCAAATCAACCCATATAAATCCATGGCCGACATATATAAAGCTATTATGGAGTTGGCTGCATTATCAAGACAATTCACACATGAAATACAAGAACATTCTTTAAAGAAATAAACAATGGCCGACCACTATAATACACCTTAAAATATCATTGGACCGAACATCATGTGTGGTGGCTGCCATTTTATTTATTCAAACATGCCACTTTAATACTCAATTTACAAAATATCAAATGTAATCGGACCGAACAATTAAGATAGGCTGACAACAATCGCATCTATTCATTATCACACATAAATATTATCACACCAATATGAACATTAGCAAGTGGGAACTACTAACCGGAAACGTGATTGATTGAGATGCAGACTCGAATAGGAGGGGGGGTGTGTTCCACTGCCGTACGTAGTAGGGGATGTGTTAGGGTTTAGATTTTGTTCTTGTGATAATAGAGAGGGTGTATGAATATATGCTTATAACAAATCGGGACAATGTGGGCCGAACCCATATGTGTTGCTTTAAAACCTGAATGGGTTTCTCATACCTATGCTTGGGCTTAAATAACACATGCGATGGCTTGGGCTTGTGTGAATCGGGTTTGACACTAGTGTGGGCCGAGTACATATAAGGGGTAACAAGAGTGTGTGTATAGTGAGTTTCGCGGCCCACTTGTGTGGAATAGTTCCCGGACCAAACAATTTGGCTCTCGAAATTAATTGCACGGCACACAAAAGCGTTTAAAAACTTCATACATAATTGATCAGTCAAACATACGAAATCACATAGAGTTCATACAGGTTAATACGTAATACAAGAGACGGTTCTGAAATACGAGTTGTCACATTATCCCCAACTTAAAAGAAATTTCGTCCCGAAATTTGGTACGCACTCACTGAGGAAGCTAGGTAAGTTACATCGTTCACTGGTTTTCCTGGGGTGTCACATATTGTACTTCCAAGTTTGTTTCGAATCAAATCTGGTTGACCTTGGTTTCACATCCTCAGATTTCTGTTTTTCAACATCAACAGGCTTTGGAGTTGGACACTTTCGTGCAACATGTCCAATTTGATCACATTTAAAACACACTTTCTTTGAAACATCCTTAGCCTGTTGTTGTTTCTTTTTCATAGCATCAAACTCCTCATTAGACTGTTGTCCAAATTTGAGTTTTTCCTCTTTTTTCAAACTTTTTCCTTAAACAAAACTTATTTTTGCCTGAACATTTTGTGTTTCATTTTTCTTCCAATTTTGTTTCTTTTTATAGCCCAAACAAGCCTTCATGTTTTTCTTCTTAAAACCAGGTTTGTTATAAAAAGATTTATGACCTTTACCAGCAAACTTTGAAATTTCCGACTTTTCGATCTCAACCATCTTGAAAACTTTGTCAATTTTCTCTGAAATCACATTCTGAATCGGGAATACAATATCTAAGAATAGTTTGTCCGATCCAATCATGGAATAAACCAATCCCTTTGAATCATCATTCACAACTTTCACAGATTTTGTGTTTTTCAAGTAACCATCATGAAAATTACCTTCATCTTCATTCTGTGATTCATATTTACCTTTTGTAGACTCATCTTTCAAAACGCTATCAACAACCTTACTTACCACCTCTGAATCATCAGCATCATCAGATTTGGTGTAAGTCACATCGATACTTTCAGGTAATTGGTCAACTATGTTCAGACCTTTTGCCACCTTTTCCTCATCATAAAAGGTATAATTGTTTCTCAATGGTGGTGGTACCTGATGAAATTCTGAACCAATACCCTTTTTGTTCTTGTGAGTATCTTTGTCATCTGGTGTGATGTTGAAAATGCGTTCGAGAATGTACGAAGAGTTATGATAACTTTGAAGTTTGGTTACAACCTTTTCTTTTTCAGCCAAGACTTGTTTAAGATTAGCAATTTCATCAACACATTTGTTCAATTCAAGTTGCTTTTCTTTAAACTTTCTTTCATACATTTCTTTAGTGACTAAAGTTTCAGACAATCTTTGATCAAAACTTCTGACTTGGCTTTTCAAAGTATCATAAGCTTCTTGTACTCTCTGACCCGACCGCTTCAAAGAATCATACTGTTTTTGTAAATCTTGAAATTTAGATTCTTTTTCAACACAATCAACACATTTAGCTGTACACTTTTCTGTCAAAATCTTATTTTCTTTTTCAAAACCATGACATTTCTGTGTTAGCTTTTCAACCTTTAGTTTCAAAATTTTCTCTGTTTCAACCATTTCTTTACATTTCATTTTGAAAACATTTTCAAGTTTGTTCATTTCAACTTCTTTTGTTTTCATCAATTCATCTTTTTTAGCACAAGCTCTACATGTTTCCATGCATTTCTTGCATTGTTCAGTCGGTTTTAAGATTTTAGAATCAGAATTTACCTCAGTGATTGGCACCTCAGTGTTTTCAGCTGCCTTTGTCTGTTTCAGCTCTTGTTTCTTCTCGTCACCAGCACCATCATCACTAACAGACTTCAAATTCTCAATCTTTTCTTCAGTCTCTTTCAGCACCGGTTCTTCTTTCTTCTTCTGTCCTTCTTCAGCTTTCTGTTCCTTTTCAGCAGCAAGCTTTGCGACAGTCTTCACTTCTTCAATCATCTTCTTCAATTTTTCTTCTTTTCTTTTCTTCATTTCTACCACCTTTTGTAGACTTGCTTCACGAACTTCTCTTATTTTGCTCTCCAAATCCGACAGATATGTTTTATCAGATAACCTTCTTGTGTTGAAAGTAGCCTGTCTTGGAAGAAAATTTGTTACTGCTTCAAAATCCACTTTTGATGGGTCAACAACTGGATTACCCCGTGGATCCATGTAACATTCCAACTCTTCATTCCATCTCTTTGCTCTCTGGGCTTCTTTGAATGGTTCGTTTAATTTTCCGATTTCCCATCTTGCATAATCTGCTTTCCACCATCTATCAGGATCAGCATCAGCTACAAATGCATATCCAACAGCATCTTCTTTAGGGCAAACTTGACTCCAGTCGTAACATTCATCGTCATGAATAACTGCAAGAGCCCTTGATTTTTCTTCAGGCTGTTTCAATCTTGGAGGCTCGGACTTGTTCTGATGATAAATCGCTTTCATGTAATAATCTTCTTTGAATGGGTTTTCAGAATCATCAGCATAATCATTTCTGCACTCGCACTTAAAGTGACCTTTCTGTTTACATTTGAAGCATGTCACCTTTGACTTATCAAAGCCTAACTTGGTAGAGGGTCCACCAATAGACTTCCTTCCAGTTATTTCCATGAAACGCTGTGCCCTCCTTACTGCACTGGCCATGCACCATCTTATGTCGATCAATTCCATCTCCTCAGGATCGATTTGATCGTAATCTTCTTTCATCAAGTTGGTGTTGCCAATCTTCCCTGCAACGAGACTTTCATACGATTCAAGCATTGATGCTAAGAATACCATCTGTTGTTTCGCTGAATCTTCACTAAAATTCTGCCCATTCTTCAAATCCACTGCGATATTACACTGAAAGAAATTCTTGGAAGCAGATTGACTTGAAGTGTTTGAAGAAGATCCACTGTTAAAACCACTGTGAAGACTTTCATTGTTCACTGAATTTGAACTTTCTGCAGAAAATGCTGTTCTTGGAGACCCAGCCTGTGGTATATTTCCTCTGTAGTAAAGCTCCACATTTTGCTGATAAGCTGGATTGTTGACTTTAGATCTCTTTATCTCCAACTCATGACCTTCAAGTCTTTCGATCAGCAAATCCACTTTTAAATCTTCAGGCTTGATTGTGTTTTTCAACATTAGAGCGAAATATTGCCAATCTTGATCATTAGGCAATGAATCAAACAATTTATCCACCACCTCCTCTTCAGTATATGTGATTTTGTGTCTGGCCAGCTCCATTTTCAGATGCCCAAATCTTTCGATCATTTTACAAACAGATTCATTTTTCATACAACTGAATAAATCAAACTCTTTACGCAACAATTTCTTTTTGTTTTTAACAATTTCATTACTTCCTACACATTTTCTCTCTAACGCTTCCCCACAAACTCTTTGAAGTTTTTTCTTGTTCAAGAAGCGATATAATATCCTCTCTCACTGACTATTTGATTAATGTGATCATTTTATATTCAGCCACAACATTTTTTATGTCTATGTCTGTGAAATCTTTTACATTTATCAGCTCTCCTCCCTCTTTTACTGGTGCAGTATATCCATTTTTCAATTTTAACCGTCTTTCAGGAGCGAAAGCTTTTACCCAACCCTCAAATCGGTTTTTCCACCAGTTATAATCTTCAACTTTCATTAGCTTTGGTGGTTTCTGTTGGCTTCCATACATGTTCTCAAACTTCAAATTCTCCGAAATCTCTCTTGAATATTCTCTCATCTCAGATCTTCTATCTGTTGATTCGGAAGTGAACGCGTTGTAGAATGTGTTGTAGAATTCTTCACCGTTGCTAGACATCTTTAATCACCTGAGAACAGACAAACAAACTCAATCAGTTTAAACAATATCAAATAATCTGAAATACACTGACACTCGGTTGTCGTGAAATGATCTTGACACGAAAAAGTTCACTTTCGAGCGAAATATGACTTTTGAGTGAAATCAGACTTTGACCAAAGTATTCCCTTTCGAGCGAAATAAAAAAAATAACACTATGAGCGAAATTAGACTTTAAGTCTTTAAAGCGAAATCAGGTTTTGAACACTGGAGCGAAATCTGTTTGAACTCTAGAGCGAAATCATCATGTTCTTGGAGCGAAATCATCATGTTCTTGGAGCGAAATAAGAATTAATGAGGAGTGAAATCACTTTTTTTGTGTCTCAAAAGCGAAATCAGACTGTCATTGGAGCGAAATCATACAATGTCCGTTCGAGCGAAATCAACTCGATGTCCATTTTTGTCCATTTTTAGTCCGAATTTAGATGTGAAACTTTCAAGGGTTTATCTATGTCCAATTTTACACAAACTGTGAAATTTTGATATGATTTTGACCGGTAAATTTTGTTCTGTTGAAGAAAGAAGGTGTAGAAGACAGAAAACTGATGCAATTGAGCTAAACTCTTCCTCCTGTGCTCTGATACCACTTGTAGGATCGTTGTTGAACCCAAATGAGTCAATCAGAAGAGTTGTTTATCCGATTCAAAGGCGGAAACAGTGAAACAGACGCTCAAACTAATTATAATGCCTCTTATCACCTAGCCAACCTGGAAAGACAAAAATTATCTGAAGAATAATTTTTTTTTGAAGGGCAAAGATTATCCTACTAGAATCTCCAAACCACAGCCAAGAATCAACATGGGACTGCAGAGGGAACTGAGATGTTAAAGAGATACAGTCTGAGAACTCCAGAAGCTCAATGTTGCCGAAGAACCACACCATCCATGATCATTCTGTTGGAAGTTTTGGTGTGAATGAAATAGGTGCTTGGAGACGGTGTCTCAATCCGGTCCTGGATTGACACATGGGTCGGCAATTCAGATTTCAAATCGGATAGAGACTCACTAGCGGGTAACTGTTTCTCAGGTTCTTCATGTTGAGATGAACGTTGCTTGGATTCAGCTTCACATACAATTTCTTCATTATCAGATACTAAATCATCAACTTCTACATTTTCTCCTGCTATAGTTTCTCTAACAAATTCACCATCATGTTCTTCAGCAACCATAGCGTTTATCTCTGGTTCAGGCTCATTAACTTCATCTTCAAGAGTAGGAAACCTTCCATACTTTTGCAACGGATGTAATCCTAAAAACTTCTTCTTAGCAATCTGCCTGATTTGCTTAATTGCACTAAAACATCATTGTCTCATTGGCTTCAGATCAAGAGAATTCACACCCTAAACCAACTCAGGGTATTTAGCATCAAATATCCTTTAAATGAATCGAGGATATAGTAGAAACATCTCCTTCTTATGGTCATCTTCTAAATTCTTCTTCATGTTATCAAAAACAAAAGTTGAATAATTGAAATCCCATTCTTCAATCAGCGACCTATGTAGCACGGGAACGGGTACGGGACTAGGGTACGGGGACGATACGGGTATGGGGAACGGCAAAACTAAAAAAAATCCAAGATACGGGTACGACAAAGGTCCTATTTATAGTGTCAGAGAGTGGATAAGGTGGTGTGGCAAACGGATCGGATGGCTGTTCGATCGAATGGCCCTCCGATCGGATGGTCATCAGATTGGATTGCCATTCGGACAGTCCAATCCTTTTTGCCGTTTTCCATCTTTGGTTCGTTTTGCGAGTTAGATTAAGCGTTGCGTTGCGTATTATTGTGTAACAGTATCACATAATTAGATTATATTTTTAACACAAAACTTTCCAAGTTTACACAAGTGATAAGTCTCTAGTCTCTCGTTCAACCAAGTCTCAAGTTTCACGGGTCTCAAGAGTCAAGCACCAAGTATCAAGTATCAAGAATCAAGAATGTAGCTTCCAAGTATCAAGTATCAAGAATCAAGAATCTAGCTTCCAAGTATCAAGAATCAAGTGTCAAGAATCAAACATCAAGTATCTAGCGTTAAGAATCAAGATTCAAGTATCAAGAATCAAGCATCATAGTATTAAGAATGAAGTGTCTAGATTTAATCATCAAGAATCTAGTATTAAGAATCAAGTTTCATAGCATAAAGATTTACAAGTCTCATAAGTGTCAAGAATCACCTAGTATAGGGGCCAATATTGCCAAAAGCCAAAAGTTTAGGGATACAGGGCATTACAGTCTCCCCTCCTTTAGGAGATTTTGTCCCCGAAATCTAAGAGGAAGACTGCTCGAAGAGCTGCGGATACTTGGTCTTCATTTCACTCTCGAGTTCCAAGTGAATTCGGCACCACGCTTTCGCTTGACACCCCGATCCATGATTTCGATAGGTTTCTCCACGAAGTGTAAAGCTTCATTTATTTACAAGTCTTCGAGGGGAACTTGTGTTCCTCGTCGGCTAGGCATTTACGTAGGTTAGACACGTGGAACACTAGATGCACATTGTTTAGTTCTAATGGTAGGTCGAGTCGGTACGCCACCTTGCCAATCCTCTCGAGTATCGTGAAAGGACCCACAGAGCGAGGCGCGAGCTTTCCCTTCTAACCAAAACGAACTACCCCCTTCCAGTGAGATACCTTCCGAAGAACCCGATCTCTAACGTCAAATTCCAGAGGCTTGCGCCTTTTATCAGCATAGCTCTTTTATCTGCTCCTAGCCTTGATCAAGTTATCACAGATCCGAAGA
Organism: Helianthus annuus; assembly: GCF_002127325.2. Lineage (NCBI taxonomy): Eukaryota > Viridiplantae > Streptophyta > Magnoliopsida > Asterales > Asteraceae > Helianthus > Helianthus annuus. The sequence continues at coordinate 19,860,425 of NC_035435.2, read as the reverse complement.
ATCTTATCCATTTTCTCTTGAATGATTTCCGGGCCAGTAAGTTGCTTGTCACCAACCTCATGCCAACTGAGAGGAGATCGACACTTGCGACCATACAAAGCTTCGAAAGGAGCCATCTGAATACTGGAATGATAGTTATTGTTGTTTTAGAATCGTTTTCAGACCCGAACGAGTCGATCAGAAGCGTTTTGCTCAGTTTGAACGGCAGAAACAGACAAACTGAGGTCAATTCAGCAAGAATACACTTTAAACTGTCGATTTGATTGATTAGAATGACTTTTACAGCGTGACGATACTTCGGCAGCACTTCATGGCAAAACCGGAATAATCACTACTGATTTCGCTTGGAACACCCCTATATATAGGTGTTCTGATTTCGCTTGAACACATTTCAAGCGAAATCACCATGTTACAATCAAGCGAAATCACCTAGTTAACTCGAGCGGAATCAGAACATTGTTATTTCGCTTGAACATGACCTAATGTCATTTCGAGCGAAATCACCACTAGTATATACTTTCTCGTTTTCCGTGCCCTGATCTAACTAGCTCTATACAAGACTCGATACAAGACGAAGACGATAGACGGATGCACCAACAAACTCCCCCTCGGATGTTGACGGAGTCTTCAGTGTCGAGTCTTCGCATCTTCAGTCTTTATCAGCCTTTCAGCTTCTCTTTGAAGTATCTGACGCTGTAAGATTTCCTCAATCTTTATCTTCTCTTCTCTTTCATCACCAACAATCTTCTCCCCTCGGATGTTGATTACTTAAACTTGTCAGGATCAGAATCTGACTCTATCTTCTCTTGATCAGATCTCTTGATTCCTTAAGTTCATCATCAGCTTGCTTGGATTACATGTTTCCAGAAACATAACCTAGCTCTTACAGACTCCCCTTTCAATCAGCTGGGATCGTTACCTGGCTTATGCTCTTGCTCAGAATTTAACCTGTAAAACCTGCATGATCTCTACCACAAACATAAGTTTCATGATATAAAGATTTGTATTCTAAGACACCACTTGCAGATTACTATTCGATGAACCACTTGAAGGAATTTTCATTTTCAAAACTTTTGATGACCACTTGTAAGATAGATTTTAAACAAACCGATATCATGTTTAGCACTTGGAATTTTGAAAATCAGCTCTTCAACACCAGTTGTCGAAAATCTTTTTGAATTTTTCAAAATTTATGCTAAAACACACTAAAAATCTTTTTGGATCTTTATATGAAATGCGATAAAGAAATATTTACAAACAATTCTTTTTGTGAGTTTGTGTAAGAGGATCATATCAGTTTATGAGACACATCACCAACACTGTTAAGCTTCATTTCATTTTAAGTTCTAAACAATTCACCTAGATTGTCAGTATACTGGTCCTCTTAAATTTTCACACAAAGTTCAACTGTTTCGAGATACGAGATTAATGTTTTAGATACTTAAACTTATTCGCGTGTCCCACTTCTTGAATATACTCCCGTATCCAAATCCCAATATTCAGTCTTATAGGTGAGTATACCACAGATGATATCTGTAAAGGGGTTAGATGCGAAACCATGAGAGCTCAAGTCAGAATATCCGTTCAGCAGAGAGATGACGATTCGACTTTTGGTGTGTCCCCTTTAGAGGATCTTTTCTTCAACATCAATGATTATCAATTTTATTGTTTCATCATTTTTGCTGAGGGCTGTGCTATGTTTCAAGCATTTGCAGAAAGTATTATATGGGGACTAGGTCAGAATTTCCATTCAGAAGAAGTCCCGGGATAATACCCCAGATATCATTGAGTATAAAGACCTAGTATCTCAGAAAGAGGGACCTTTTAAACAAGATTTCGGGGGTTACCCATATATCCAAGAAGTTGTTCCCCACGATATAAGCAAGTTTGAATTTTTAGGTTTATATCTCGTCACAATCTACTAAATGTGCAAAAACCTACTGGCATATCCGTAGTGCGATTGTTTATCACATTTATACTTTCCATTTCTTTAGCATATTGTGATAGTCCACTGATGTACTATCATTTCCTCTTTTCACAACAAAACTCATTTTTGCATTTTATCCATATTTTTGATTTTTTGAAATTTTCTAATGTTTTTGAATTTTCTGAAATAATGTTTTTGAATTTTCTGAAATTTTTACTCCCCCTAAAATGCAAACACATTTTAAGAAATTTGAAAAACAAACTGTACAAGTAAATTGACAACTGACAACGAATCGCTTCAATTCGCCATTCACTTGGCATAAAAAATCAGAACTCCCCCTATCAACAAACCATTTTCCCATTTAGACTTCAAAACACTTAAGTTTGTTTTAATCAAAATGGTTTTTCCGGAAAAAAGTTTAGTTGATTTTACCACTTGTAAGTATGGGGATCAAATCATCATCTTGTTTTCAACCACTTGTATTAGGATTACATCAAGTTCAAATTAATGACCTTGAGTAATCACATTGAAAGAACCAACCTCTGTACCACTTGTACATAAAAACAATCAAATACAAAGAATGATGCCGATTCATGTTCCACTTTTACCAACCTGGGAACTCCGGCAAGTCAGGTTTTTCATTCGAAGAAAATATCCACCCCAGCCTGACCAACCTTAGGTGTTACCGAGTTACCAACACTTGGTTTCTTACCTCCCATCTTCTTCTCATAGAACTCTTTAACCCCTTTGACTTTTCGGTCAATCATTTTTCCAAAAATATGTTTTACTTTGGGGTTAAAAGCCTTTTCAACATCAAAAACCCGTTTGTCTGAATAAAATTGGTTTGGAATTTCAACTTTACCAATTTTCTTCTTGAAATTTTCAGCCCGAAGTGGTGGAAAATTCTTATCATCCACTGTCGGAATTGATTCTTCACCATTTTTCTCAACCTGTGGCTCCTCTGATTTTGTGGAATCAGATTCATCGCTAGAAGATAGCTCCTCTGATTTTGACCTATCAGAATCATTGCTAAAACTATCACCAGACTTCTTAACAACCCATTTCTGGTTGTCAGATTTAGCTCTTTTGTTGTAAAACTTGTTTGAACATTCACCAATTTAAAATTTTGAATTTTTGAATAGTTTTGTTCTGTCAATTGGTGGTTCAAACTCAATCACTTTCTCTTTCAATTTAGAAACTCCATGTTTGGATTGAATTGCCTGTGAACAATTCAAGGCAATATGACCACTTTTTCCACACTTGAAACAGGTTCGAGTTTTCTTCTTCTGATCCACAGTCTGCATTTCTTCTTGCTTCTTTGCAAGGAACTCTTTGTTCGACTGCTTTCTGAATATCTTTTCTTTCTCTTCTTCAGAAGATGTACCTGAAACAAATATCATCTTTGATTTAAAATCTCGAACATATTTTTCATTTTTCTGTTTTTCTGTTGGAGTAAAACCTAAACCTTTCTTTTTGAAATTACCGTTATGGTTTGGTTTCTTTTGAAAACCAGAACTAGAACCGTAACCTTTTTTCTTGTTTTCTCTTTGTTGAACTCTTGAGGTGTATTTTTTAGGTTTATTAGTAAGATTTAAATCTTTTGTTTCAGAAATATTAATTTCTGTTAATTTGAAAACCTTTTTGATCAATTCAATTTTGACACCTCTTATTGGAAATTCCTCATCAGAATATAATTTGTCCGAATCATTCAAAGTATATGCAACTTTAAACGTTTCATCATCCAAATTAGATTTTGATAACAAGAATTCTTTATCATATACTCTTTTGCCCTATTTTTCAGTTTGACCCGGAGTGCTGGACTCAGACTTGGACTCTGACATAGACTCCGACTTTGACTCCTCAGTTTCATTGTTATCTAACACATGATCCACTACTTTCTTCATCAATTGAGATTGTTAATCAGTGTCAGACGATGTAAACGTGACATCAATACTTTCTGGCAAATTGACTGACGACTCCGACTCCCACTTCAAATTTGTTGCCTTTTTTACTCTTTCAGCATTTGGATTTCTGGGTAAATATCCATTATCTAGCGGGGGTGGACACTTGTTGTAACTGACACCTTGTTTCTTACCAGAATTTTTCTTGTCAGTCTTTTTCTCAGGCGTCTTTTCTTCAGAAACTTTTTGTTCTTCAGTTACTTCATCATCTTCAAATGCCTTCATGTCTTCAACAGTTGGATAAATCCTGTCAATGACATAAGAAATACATGAGTAACTTTTCAATAAACGATTTACTCTTTCAGTTTCAATTCTTTGAAGCTCTAATTTTTGTTCAAGAACAACACATTTTTCAATGTAATTACTCACGACTTTTTGCTTCGTCATGAATGCTCCTTGAAGAGTTTTTATAGCAGATGCCTGTTCTTCACTTGTGTCATTATACATGTTCATTGCTTTGTTCAACACATCGTAAGATTCCTTCAACCTGTTCATATTGTTGATCAACTCACTGTTTTTCTTTTTCATGATCTCACAAGTTTCGCAGTTCACAGGAATCTCTTTGGCAATAACCTCTTCACTAATTTTGAACTTCGAAACTTCTTTTACATTTCTTTTGACCACCGGAGCTTTATCATCACTGCTCACTGGTGTCTTGATCTTTTTCTTTTTCTTCTTAGCTTTTTCATCTTCACTGTCGCTTTCTGCCATCATCTTCAGATGTTGTGCCATTCTTGTCGCATAATACTCAGTATCATCATCACTATCTTCTTCAACTCGAGTAACAAAAGCTGTGTGAATTTGAGTTTTATTAGGCTCATAATCATCCCAATTGAAATTCTCCCAGTTAAACCCTTCAGGTAACTTTTCATCATCTTGAAATTATCCCAGTTGAACCCTGTTGATGACTTCTGTTCATATTGATTAACCATACAAGCTCTCTTTGAAGAATCTTTAATCACATTCCTTCCATGTGCATTTTGTGCTTGTTGTTGAGCTGGTTATTGAGCAACTTGATGGTAGATGGCCTTTCGATAGTAATCATTGTTCTTGAAAGGATTTTGAGCTCCACTTGATTCTTGATTTGTGCATTCCCTCTTGAAGTGTCCTTTTTCCCTGCAACGAAAACAAGTGACTTTAGATTTATCAAAGCCTAAAGTAGAAATATTAGCTTCATGTAGATCATTTCTTCCTGTGATTTGCTTGAATTTCTCAGCTCTCCTCAACACACTAGCAAAACACCATTTTATATCCATCAATTCCATCTCTTCAGCATCGATCTGATCGTAATCTTCTTTAGTCAGCATTGGATTCCCGATCTGACCTGCAACAAAACTACCATATGATTCAAAAACAGCCCCTAACAAAGATATGTGGCTCTTTGCAACTTCTTCAGTGTAATCTTGATCATTTTCCAGATTCAGTACAATGTTGCATTGTAATTTTTTACCACTCTTTGTCACTGTCAAGTTTGAATCAAATGATGGATATGATGAAAAACTTGTTTTGCTGCTTGATCCTGTTGAAGAACTTCCAGATGAATTCTTTGCATTAAAAGCAGTTTCAACTTTTGGAGAAAAATTTGTGGTTTTATCATTCAACCCAGTTTTGTAGTAAAGCCCGATGTCTTGTTCACCATCGAAGTCTTTCATTCTAACAATCTGTGACACCTCGGATCTTTCCGGATAACCTTTTGATGTAACCAACGTGTACGTAATCGACTAACAGTAAAAATGTATGAAGAGCTATTTGTTATTATGTGTTATGTGCCGATTTACTTATGTGTATGTATATATATATAAGTGTTATATATATGTGAACCAAACCCGAGACCCGACTCGAGACCACGGTCTCGAGTGAACAGTGAAACACTTGGGCCGGTTAAGGCCTTGTAGCCGAGAAACCCAACCCGGAAACCCTTAGCCTAACTCGGTACACTATATAAACCCAACCCCACCTCCCTTAATCATTTTACACACTCTCTTCTCACACTCTCCTCTCATCTTCTTCACTAAACCCTAAAACTCTAAATTTCTAGCAACCAAAATCAACTCCCCATTCCTTCATATCTCTCGGATCAAGTGAGCTATCAACAAGGAGGATCGGCCGAGCCAAGAGACCACCCGAACACCCCTTTTCTCTCAACCCCGAGTAACCGGTTAGTGTGTTTATGTTCATGATTGTTGATGATTGCTATGGTTTTATGCTTGTTGATGTGATTAGAGATTTTAGTATGAATATTAGGCTTGTATGTTCATAAATATGCTAAGGAAGGTGGCTACTTGATGATGTTTGTTGTGAATGTTTATGATGTTTGTTGTTATGATAATCGGTTTGTGGTTTGTGATGGTTTTGGTTAAATGTTTCATATTGTTTAAGTTGATGGGTTTTACTATCCGATGATGTTTAAAGATTTAGGCTTGATTGTTAGTTAATGATTGTGGCTATTAAAATGCATGTTTTGGGTTTAATCTTGTTTATGATTTTGTCCGGAAAATAGGTAGGAGTTTTAAACAGGATTTTGGGTTGTTTGTGAATGAAGTTTGAATTTGATTGATGAATATATGATGAACAGCTTGAATGTTGCTAAAATGTTTTGAACCTGCTGATTTTGATCTAAAATGTGCACAAAACCGACCAAGAAACATGTTTTAGTGGCTTAGTACAATATTTACATGAAACAGCAATTCCATTGGGTCGTACACTGCAGGTTCTAGAAGGGATTGCCATGCACGTTATCACGGTTGCGAGTCGCAACCTTTGGTTGCTACTCGAAACCACACATGATCAGTCGAAATCTCCCAGTTGCGAGTCGCAATCAGCACGCATCAAACCTGGTTGCGAGTCGCAACCACACCTGCTAAGTCGCAATCTCCGGTTACGAGTCGTAACCAAAACATGACGGACCGAGACCACAGTTGCGAGTCGCAACCTTGGTTGCGAGTCGCAACCACCTTAGTTTCGACTGGGCTGTTTTATGTTATTGGGCCTTGACTGTTTGTCTTGTTGTTTTGGGCTTCAACTGTTGGGCCTCCTATTGACTGGACTTCATTCTGATCTGCTACTGTATGTACATATGTTACTGTTTGTAGTTCTGCCTGTTAACTGTTTGTATACGTGCATGCTATACGTGTTTACTTGTACCCGACTTGACCCATATTTGGTAACCATGTTAGGACGTGGTGACCAACATACTTAACCAAGTAACGTATCATACCGAGCAACCCAAGGTGAGTTCACAACTTAAAAGCATGCGTCCCGGTGGTTTGGGACACGAGACTAAAACAACCCTATCCCCTTGTAAAGGGGATACCGTCTACACTCCTTCCCTAGTTATTGGGAAACAAACTTACTTTATCTTCCCTTGTATTGGGAAACCTTTTTAGTTAATTACTGTTTATACGGATTGCAACTAACGGCACTAAACGCAACTCTATCACTCAAGTCCCTACTACATAATACCGATTAGTCGCCGGTGCCAGGCGAACGGGTTATTAGTTGATAGCGCTATTTAGGTTTTACCAGCCTCACACCGTGCCATGGTATGGGATCGGTCGTGAACTAATGTACTCAGGCATCCGTCAATGATGATAGAACATTGACATCGGGGCATCCTGCGGAAACGCATTCGGTTACCTAGTGTTCGGTATTAGAAAACAGTTTAGTCGCTAACTTTTGGGGTAGCTCCCCATGGCATGTATAAACGGATAAATTAACTGGTGAAACAAGTTTTTGGTAATTAAAACTGGACAACTAGTGAACTCACTCAGCATTATTGTTGACCCCTTACTGCATGCTTTGCAGGTGGCCAGTGACTGGAGCAGCTGCTTGGGATGTGTAGTGGTCGTCGGCCCGTGTGTTGGGCATTTATCATGTCTACCTTTTGAACAATGTTTAAAAACTGTTAATTATGCTTCCGCTACATTTTACTCTGAACTTAAGACTTTGAACTTTAAACTTAACACCGGCTAATCGTATGGTTAGTAAGTATTGCTTTTGTTATCAACTTAGTTATTCAGTATAATTGGTGGCTGGATCCTGGTCAGTCACGCCCTCGAAGCGGGTGTTATCCGCAGGTGGATTTTGGGGGTGTGACAGATTGGTATCAGAGCCATTGGTTATAGTGAACTTGGTTTTAAAAAGGGGAAAAATCTTTTTGAGAAAAAAAAAAACCAGACTATAACCCGTGACTCGTGACGACACTACACTCCAAGTACAAGGCTCGACTTATCTGACCTCATAGCTCGGACCCATAGTTACTTGCTTACTTGTCTTATGCTTTCTGCTTTACTATACGTACTAGTTGCCTGATTAGATAGATACATCTTCTCTCTTCTATCTTATTCTCGCTATCACGCACTCATACTATGTTTTCTGGTTATGAAGACAATGAGTGGACGCGGACGAGGAAACGTCAACATGACCCCGGCTCAGTTCACTAGCCTGCTCAACACCGTGGCCGCAGCTTTCGCAGCTCACCCGATAGGTCAGCCTGCACCTGTGCAACCACGTGTTTGTACCTTCAAGACCTTTATGGATTGCAAGCCTCTTCCTTTCAATGGCACGGAGGGTGCCATAGGCCTTCTGCACTGGATTGAGAAGGTCGAAGCTGTTTTTGCTGTCTGTGAATGCCCAACTGCTAATTGGGTGAAGTTTGCTACTGGTACTCTAGAGGGAAGCGCACTTTCATGGTGGAAAGCGCAAATTCAAATGCTTGGTCTAGAGACTGCTAACGCTACTGCGTGGGAAGATTTCAAGGATATGATCAAGGAAGAGTACTGTCACAGGGATGACATCCACAAGCTTGAGAATGAGTACTATGAACTCAAGATGGTTGGGTCGGAGATTGAGACCTACACCAAGCTGTCCAACGACTATGCTGCTCTTTGTCCAAACATGTCTCGACCCATGTACCGAAGGATCGAACTGTACATCAAGGGTCTGGCTCCAGAAATTCGAAGCCATGTAACTTCAGCCAACCACACTACCATTCAGCCGATCGTTCGACTTGCTCACAAACTCACTGATCAGGCTGTGGAAGAGGGCAGGTTGCCCAAAAGGATCAGTGCTGCGGAAGGAAGTTCTAGTGATGGCAAACGAAAGTGGGATGGAAATCAGGGCAAGGATGCTAACCCTACTCAAGCCCCAGCTCAGCAAAGGAAAACTGACAACAACAAAGGCGCTCAGCAACAGGGTGGCTACCGGGGAAACTACCCTAAGTGCAACAAGTGTAACAGGCACCACAACGGGGCATGTAACAAGGGTCAGTGTCAGCGATGCCACAAGATGGGGCACGAAGCCAAGGATTGTAGAAGTCAGTTCCCGGCAAGGCAAAATCAGCAACAACCCCAACAGCAACAACAGCAGGGAAACAACAGAGCATGTTTTAAATGCGGGGCAACAGGACACATGCGAAAGGATTGCCCTGAACTGAATCAGAATCGCAACAATCAGGGAGCTGGGAACAATGAGCAAAACAACAATGCTGGAAATGCAAGGGGCAGAGCTTTCGTGATTGGAGCTGGAGAGGCTAGGAACGATCCCAACGTCGTGGCGGGTAAGTTCCTACTTGATGATCATTATGTTTCTGTGTTATTTGATTCCGGTGCCGATGCCAGTTATGTATCCCTTCGCATTAGTAAGAAACTTAAGCATTCGCCCGCATTATTAAGTTCTAAGCATACCGTCGAGATAGCTAATGGCAAGAACATCGAGGCCACGCATGTGATCCACGACTGCACCCTAGAATTGTCTGGCCATACGTTTAGTATCGATCTTTTCCCTGTCAAACTTGGAAGCTTCGACGTTGTTATTGGTATGGACTGGTTATCCAAACATCGTGCTGAGATCCTCTGTCAAGAGAAAGCAGTTCGCATACCTCGCCATTCTGGTCAACCCCTCATCGTCAAAGGCAACAAAGGTGGAGAAGTCACAGGCATTATCTCGCTTCTAAAAGCCCAGAAGTGTTTGCAGAAAGGGCACACCGCTATCTTAGCACTCGTCACCAATACTCGCGAAAAGGAAAAGAGGATTGAAGATTTTCCGGTAGTACGCGACTATCCCGAGGTATTCCCTGAGGAACTACCTGGACTCCCACCCCATCGTCAGGTCGAATTTCAAATCGAGCTAGCTCCTGGAGCGGCACCCATAGCTCGTGCACCGTACCGTTTAGCCCCTGCAGAACTGAAAGAACTCGCTACGCAGCTACAGGAACTATTGGATAAAGGATTTATCCGTCCTAGTTCATCACCCTGGGGAGCCCCAGTGCTCTTTGTCAAGAAGAAGGACGGCACATTCCGAATGTGCATCGACTATCGCGAGTTGAACAAGGTTACCATCAAGAATCGTTACCCTCTCCCGCGCATCGACGATTTGTTTGATCAATTGCAAGGATCGAGTTACTATTCTAAGATTGACCTGCGATCAGGCTACCATCAGTTGAGAGTACGTGACGAAGACATCTCCAAGACTGCATTCAGGACTCGTTATGGTCACTATGAATTCCTCGTTATGCCTTTTGGAATGACCAATGCGCCGGCTGTGTTCATGGATCTTATGAACCGCGTATGTAAGCCTTACCTCGACAAATTCGTGATTGTGTTTATCGACGACATCTTGATTTATTCAAAAAGTCAAGAAGAGCATGAACAGCACCTACGCCTTATCCTCGAACTCCTTCGCAACGAGCAACTGTACGCCAAATTCTCTAAATGTGACTTCTGGCTTCGAGAAGTCCATTTCCTCGGCCATGTAGTTAATGAGAACGGAATTCACGTCGACCCCGCTAAGATCGAATCGATAAAGAACTGGCCTACACCTAAGACCCCCACTGAAGTTCGTCAATTCTTGGGTTTAGCAGGCTACTACCGCAGATTCATTCAGGGATTCTCAAAGATTGCACAACCTCTCACAACACTCACTCAGAAAGGCGTCGCCTACAAGTGGAATGCAGCACAGGAATCTGCTTTTCAGAGGCTTAAGGATAACCTCTGTAGCGCTCCTATTCTCTCATTGCCCGACGGTACTGACGACTTTGTGGTTTACTGCGATGCGTCTATTCATGGACTCGGTTGCGTGTTAATGCAACGCGAGAAAGTTATTGCCTACGCCTCACGACAACTCAAGACGCATGAAAAGAACTACACGACGCACGACTTGGAACTAGGAGCAGTGGTTTTTGCTCTCAAGATATGGAGACATTACCTGTACGGTACCAAGTGCACTATTTACACCGATCACAGGAGTCTCGAGCATATCTTTAGGCAAAAGGAGTTGAACATGAGACAACGTCGATGGGTCGAACTCTTGAACGACTACGAATGCGCCATCAAATACCATCCGGGCAAGGCCAATGTCGTGGCAGACGCCCTCAGCCGAAAGGACACTATACCAAAGCGCGTGCGAGCACTGCAACTTACCATCCAGTCTAACCTCCCTACCCAGATTCGAAATGCTCAAGTTGAAGCATTGAAGCCGGAAAACATCAGGGCTGAGTCTCTGCGAGGGTCGAGACAGCAACTAGAACAGAAAGAAGATGGTGCTTACTATGTAACAGGGCGTATTTGGGTTCCACTCTTTGGAGGTTTGCGTGAACTCGTGATGGACGAAGCCCACAAGTCCCGCTACTCAGTACATCCTGGTTCGGACAAGATGTACCATGACTTGAAGACTACGTATTGGTGGCCTGGTATGAAGGCCCACATAGCAACATACGTCAGCAAATGTTTGACTTGCGCGAGAGTCAAGACAGAATACCAGAAGCCAGCAGGTCTACTCCAACAACCAGAAATCCCGAAATGGAAATGGGAGCAAATTTCCATGGATTTTGTTACAGGGCTACCTAGATCTCAACGCGGAAATGATGCTATTTGGGTAATAGTGGATCGACTAACCAAGTCCGCGCACTTTCTGGCTATTAAGGAAACAGACAAGTTTTCTACCTTGGCAGAGATTTACTTAAAGGAAGTAGTTTCGAGGCACGGAGTGCCAACCTCGATTATTTCAGACCGAGACGCTCGATTTACTTCAGAATTGTGGCAAGCTATGCACAAATGCTTTGGCTCACGTTTGGATATGAGCACTGCTTATCACCCGCAAACGGATGGACAGTCCGAACGCACCATCCAAACTCTCGAAGACATGCTTAGAGCGTGTGTGATCGACTTTGGCAAGAACTGGGAGAAACATCTACCGTTAGTAGAGTTCTCTTACAACAACAGCTACCACACCAGTATTCAGGCAGCACCTTTTGAGGCATTGTACGGTCGTAAATGCCGGTCACCTCTCTGCTGGGCGGAAATCGGTGATAGTCAAATCACGGGCCCAGAGATGGTGGTAGATACAACGGAAAAGATTGCCCAGATCAGACAACGCATGGCGGCAGCTCGTGACCGTCAGAAGAGCTACGCTGATAAGCGTAGGAAACCATTGGAATTCCAGGTCGGTGACCGGGTTCTACTTAAAGTCTCACCCTGGAAGGGTGTGGTTCGCTTTGGTAAACGGGGCAAGCTTAATCCGCGATACATTGGACCATTCGAAATTACCGAGAAGATCGGTAAGGTTGCTTATAGATTGAACCTGCCTGAAGAACTGAGTGCGGTACACAACGTTTTTCACGTATCCAACCTGAAGAAGTGTTTGTCGGATGAAACACTTGTGATTCCTTTTAAGGAACTAACGATTGACGAACAGCTACACTTTACTGAGGAACCGATTGAGATCACTGATCGAGAGATCAAAATCCTCAAACGTAGCCAGATACCTCTCGTACGAGTCCGTTGGAACTCGCGACGTGGCCCAGAGTATACCTGGGAGCGGGAAGACCAGATGAAGCACAAGTATCCCCAGTTGTTCCCTAACGAAAACCCCAGCACTGAAGCTACGAACGAATTTCGGGACGAAATTCCAAACTAACGGGGGGATAATGTGACACCTCGTTGAAACGCTTTCAGTTACACTAGCTTGACAGTGGCTGCCTTAACTTTCGGGACGAAAGTTCCTAAAACTTGGGGATAATGTGACACCTCGGATCTTTCCGGATAACCTTTTGATGTAACCAACGTGTACGTAATCGACTAACAGTAAAAATGTATGAAGAGCTATTTGTTATTATGTGTTATGTGCCGATTTACTTATGTGTATGTATATATATATAAGTGTTATATATATGTGAACCAAACCCGAGACCCGACTCGAGACCACGGTCTCGAGTGAACAGTGAAACACTTGGGCCGGTTAAGGCCTTGTAGCCGAGAAACCCAACCCGGAAACCCTTAGCCCAACTCGGTACACTATATAAACCCAACCCCACCTCCCTTAATCATTTTACACACTCTCTTCTCACACTCTCCTCTCATCTTCTTCACTAAACCCTAAAACTCTAAATTTCTAGCAACCAAAATCAACTCCCCATTCCTTCATATCTCTCGGATCAAGTGAGCTATCAACAAGGAGGATCGGCCGAGCCAAGAGACCACCCGAACACCCCTTTTCTCTCAACCCCGAGTAACCGGTTAGTGTGTTTATGTTCATGATTGTTGATGATTGCTATGGTTTTATGCTTGTTGATGTGATTAGAGATTTTAGTATGAATATTAGGCTTGTATGTTCATAAATATGCTAAGGAAGGTGGCTACTTGATGATGTTTGTTGTGAATGTTTATGATGTTTGTTGTTATGATAATCGGTTTGTGGTTTGTGATGGTTTTGGTTAAATGTTTCATATTGTTTAAGTTGATGGGTTTTACTATCCGATGATGTTTAAAGATTTAGGCTTGATTGTTAGTTAATGATTGTGGCTATTAAAATGCATGTTTTGGGTTTAATCTTGTTTATGATTTTGTCCGGAAAATAGGTAGGAGTTTTAAACAGGATTTTGGGTTGTTTGTGAATGAAGTTTGAATTTGATTGATGAATATATGATGAACAGCTTGAATGTTGCTAAAATGTTTTGAACCTGCTGATTTTGATCTAAAATGTGCACAAAACCGACCAAGAAACATGTTTTAGTGGCTTAGTACAATATTTACATGAAACAGCAATTCCATTGGGTCGTACACTGCAGGTTCTAGAAGGGATTGCCATGCACGTTATCACGGTTGCGAGTCGCAACCTTTGGTTGCTACTCGAAACCACACATGATCAGTCGAAATCTCCCAGTTGCGAGTCGCAATCAGCACGCATCAAACCTGGTTGCGAGTCGCAACCACACCTGCTAAGTCGCAATCTCCGGTTACGAGTCGTAACCAAAACATGACGGACCGAGACCACAGTTGCGAGTCGCAACCTTGGTTGCGAGTCGCAACCACCTTAGTTTCGACTGGGCTGTTTTATGTTATTGGGCCTTGACTGTTTGTCTTGTTGTTTTGGGCTTCAACTGTTGGGCCTCCTATTGACTGGACTTCATTCTGATCTGCTACTGTATGTACATATGTTACTGTTTGTAGTTCTGCCTGTTAACTGTTTGTATACGTGCATGCTATACGTGTTTACTTGTACCCGACTTGACCCATATTTGGTAACCATGTTAGGACGTGGTGACCAACATACTTAACCAAGTAACGTATCATACCGAGCAACCCAAGGTGAGTTCACAACTTAAAAGCATGCGTCCCGGTGGTTTGGGACACGAGACTAAAACAACCCTATCCCCTTGTAAAGGGGATACCGTCTACACTCCTTCCCTAGTTATTGGGAAACAAACTTACTTTATCTTCCCTTGTATTGGGAAACCTTTTTAGTTAATTACTGTTTATACGGATTGCAACTAACGGCACTAAACGCAACTCTATCACTCAAGTCCCTACTACATAATACCGATTAGTCGCCGGTGCCAGGCGAACGGGTTATTAGTTGATAGCGCTATTTAGGTTTTACCAGCCTCACACCGTGCCATGGTATGGGATCGGTCGTGAACTAATGTACTCAGGCATCCGTCAATGATGATAGAACATTGACATCGGGGCATCCTGCGGAAACGCATTCGGTTACCTAGTGTTCGGTATTAGAAAACAGTTTAGTCGCTAACTTTTGGGGTAGCTCCCCATGGCATGTATAAACGGATAAATTAACTGGTGAAACAAGTTTTTGGTAATTAAAACTGGACAACTAGTGAACTCACTCAGCATTATTGTTGACCCCTTACTGCATGCTTTGCAGGTGGCCAGTGACTGGAGCAGCTGCTTGGGATGTGTAGTGGTCGTCGGCCCGTGTGTTGGGCATTTATCATGTCTACCTTTTGAACAATGTTTAAAAACTGTTAATTATGCTTCCGCTACATTTTACTCTGAACTTAAGACTTTGAACTTTAAACTTAACACCGGCTAATCGTATGGTTAGTAAGTATTGCTTTTGTTATCAACTTAGTTATTCAGTATAATTGGTGGCTGGATCCTGGTCAGTCACGCCCTCGAAGCGGGTGTTATCCGCAGGTGGATTTTGGGGGTGTGACACAATCTTTCGTTGCTCCATTTCTTGAGCTACCAACTTTTCAATGAATTTACTCAAAGTTAGCGTGTTAAATCCTTTCTTGTTTCTGAGCATCATCAAGTATGTGCCCCAGGTTTCATGTGGCAATGCATCTGCTAACTTTTCAATCAACTCCTCATTATCTTTGTTGATACTCACTCTTCTCATGTTGACCAACAAATTGCAGTATCTTTCTATAATCTGCTTTGTGCTCTCATTCTTCAACCCTCGAAACAAATCAAACTCTTTCTTCAAAAGCGATATCTTGTTCTTGATCATTTCCTGACTACCAACAAACTTTGATCTTAATGCTTTCCAAATCGAATAAGAACTTCCGTTATGTTGCAATAAGACCATCATGTCTTCTTTCACTGCTTGTTGTAGCAGACTTAGGATCATTTTCTCATTTTTTTATTTTCTTTTATCATCTGCACTCATATCCTTGATAGCAATCACCTCTTCATCGTCATTCATCGGTCTCACATACTTCATTTCAACACATTCCCAAGCATCTAAATAGTTAGCTTGTACCCAGTTCTCAAAACGACCTTCCCAACCCTTATGAGTTCGGGTGGTTTTTGCATAGTTCCCGTTTCGTTTTCCAACATCGTGTTCTGTGCAAGAGTGATCGGGGTAACCGGAGTAGCGAATGCATTATAAAATTCCTCGTCCATGATTCGGATTTCAAGAAATTTCAAAAACTGTTTTTTCAAGTGAAATAAGTCTTTGAAGCGGAATCACTATGAATGTTCAAGCGAGATCTCTATTCAAGCGGAATAATGATGATATTTCAAGCGGAACGTTGATTTCAAGTGGAACGTTGATTTCAAGTGGAACGTTGATTTCAAGTGGAACCACTGATTTGAAGCGGAATCAGTCAACAACTTTCAAGCAAGATACTGTTTCGAGCGGAATCACCAGTATTTCTCAAGCGGAATATCAATTTCGAGCGAAATCAGGATCAATTTTCAAGCGAAATCACGCTGACATCATCATTCTATCGAGCATTTTCAAGCGGAATTACCAAAAAGTCAAGTTTTAGATCGATTTTAGTCCTGAAACTTTCAAGGCCTTGTTAAAACATGATTGCGCACATTCTGTGTGAATTTTAGCCAATTTTAACCGTGAAATGATTTGAATTTTGAAAAAGAAGGTGTAGAAATCAGAAAATGCAGCTGAATTGGTATGAACTCTTCCTCCTGAGCTCTGATACCACTTATAGGATCGTTTTCAGACCCGAACGAGTCGATCAGAAGAGTTTTGCTCAGTTTGAACGGCGGAAACAGACAAACTGAGGTCAATTTAGCAAGAATACACTTTAAACTGTCGATTTGATTGATTAGAATGACTTTTACAGCGTGACGACACTTCGGCAGCACTTCGTGGCAAAACCGGAATAATCACTACTGATTTCGCTTGGAACACCCCTATATATAGGTGTTCTGATTTCGCTTGAACACTTGTCATGGTCAATCACCATGTTACAATCAAGCGAAATCACCTACTTAACTCGAGCGGAATCAGAACATTGTTATTTTGCTTGAACATGACCTAATGTCATTTTGAGCGAAATCACCACTAGTATATACTTTCTCGTTTTTCGTGCCCTGATCTAACTAGCTCTATACAAGACTCGATACAAGACGAAGACGACAGACGGATGCACCAACAGTTGTAGGAGAACTCAATCAATGGTAAATGTACATCCCAGTTACCACCAAAGTTGATGACACAAGAACAGTGCATATCCTCTAGGGTTTGAATAGTACGCTCGGTCTGCCATCCGTCTGAGGATGAAAGGCCGTGCTAGGATTCAAAAGAGAACCCATAGCGGATTGAAAGGTCTGCCAAAGATGTGAAGTAAAACGACCATCACAGTCAGAGATTATGTCAAGGGGTATGCCATGACGACATATAATCTCATTGGTATAGATTCGAGCAAGTTTCTCCACTTTATAATCTCTGCGACTAGAAAGAAAGTGAGCAGATGTGGTCAAACGGTCAATGATTACCCAAATACTATCATGACCTGTAGGTGTACGGTGTAGTATAGTAATAAAGTCCATAGCAATGCTATCCTATTTCCAAACAAATATTTTGGGTTGTTCTAAGAGTCCTGAAGGACGTTGATGTTCAGCCTTAACCTTCGTACAAGTAAGGCATTTTGAGACGAAAGCCGCAATGTCCTTCTTCATGCCAGGCCACCAATAAGTCATACGCAAGTCACGGTACATCTTATCGGCGCCATGATGAATAGAGTAACGGGATTTGTGAGCCTCATTCATAATGAGCTCATGAAGGTTGTCGCGATCTGGCACTCAGATGCGATTGAGATAGTACTGAAGTCCATCGGATTTAGTTTTGAGTTGATCCATAGTAGCACCACGTATTTCAACAAATAGACTACCTTCATTAGCTGACGAATACTGAGCTTCACGAATACAAGTATGAAGATCACTAGAGATTTGATAACAACGACTAGTATTAACATGAGTCTTACAACTAAGAGCTGTTGGACTCTGTATGCCCAAGACACATATTAAATTGATGTGGCTAGTACGTTATGATCCAAGTCGAGTCATACCCAAATACAAGCTAGACAAACACTTATAATATTTATTTATGATATCATCAAACAAATAAATGTTAACACTTAGAATATTTACTGAGTTCATAAGTGTAGAAATCCTAGCTAAACTCAAGGTGTTTGTTGGAATTCTTGGGGTATACAAGCTTGAGGTCTTCTACACTTGAAGGCAACCGTTCAAGAAGCAACATCTTCTTCATATCTTTTACTCCTTGGAAGGTAGTATTTTAAACATCCTATGGTTGTGTTTTAATTTTGATAGTATGCATGTTCGTATATGGATATGGGGTTTCGGTTTTGCATATAAAATGGGTTTTATATCTTGAAAGTAAACATGTTTTAAATAATCTTTCCGCTGCGTTTTTATTTTATAAGGATAAAATAACTTTGATAAACATGTGAAAAACCCAACAATGGCATCTAGAGCCGCTTGTATGAGTGCATGCTTCATAGGATATGAAATTTTCGGGTTTCGGGTTTGGTTAAACCCTATGGCCAAAATTTTCACCATGGTTTTCCTTTTGTTTTTCAAGATATTAATCATACATGCATAAAAGTATCTTGAAAAATTATGTCATTTGGATGATTTGTTTGTTTGGACAAAAACCCACTTTTTTGGTTTTTTCATTCTTGGCAAAAAAATGTAGGTTGTAAAAAGGGAACTATTTTTGCTTCTTGAATTTTTATATATGTGGGTATATTTTGGTGTTCATAACCTAGCCATGACCTTGTGTGAATATGTTGAATGTTTGTATTTGTGATTTGTATTTAATTATTTCAATGGGTTCTAATAATTATTTATCTTTGTTCTTCCATTTGTAAAATATGTAACTTATTTATTTTCATTTAGTATGTAAATAAATAGATTAGGTGCATTTTATTTTACTAGAAAAAATGTATTAGGATACCTTTTATAAAAGAAGATGCACACAAAAATGCGGTTTTGGTTTTGGCTAATTTTGGGCCTAAAGGACTTCATAGTTCTTAACGGGATTTTAGCCTGATAACCGAAACACATTTTTGAAGTCCAAAGGAGTTTGGAGCTGAATATAAAAGACATTTGGAAGCCCAAAGAATGTGAAGAAATCACAACACAAGAAGAAGACTTGAAGCATTTGGATGCGGAATCAAGTGGGAGTTCAACGGCACATTTCTTGTGTCAATATTCACCCTTTAGGAATGACCTTTTGACACACTTGTTTCGGCTAACAAGTGTGGTCAAAATAGTTGGCTATGGTTATGCACCTATTGATATGTGTGTTGTGCTTGTGTGGTTGTTTATTTATATTGTTTTGATGATATTTGGATATACATGCTTAACAAACTAATAATCAACAACAAGCTTAAAATTGGTTCTTAACAAAATCATTAAAGTGGTTAATAAAAGGTTTTATTAAAAATTAATGATTTTATAATAAAAAGGGTTTTATTAAAAGAACCTTGAAAATTTGTTTTCACAAAAGTACCAAGGATTTGAATGCATGCAAATGTATGGTACATAACGTTTTCTAAACTAGAATTTTTTTCCCATAATGCTTCTATAATATCATTCCACACGAAAAAGGGCAATTACAAAGCAATGGCAGGTAGTCGGGCAACAAGTTACGCCGCCACCCCCTTTTGAATAGAAAAACCAATTCTACTAAATACAAAGTTTGAAACCCTTAGTGACGAAGAATTACTATTAACGACTTTTTGAACCCGATTCAAAAGTCGCACAGCGTCAGGAGCGAGATTACCAAAGGTATCAAACGCAAACGGGACAAACATATGTTGATTCCCCAGGCAGGCTTTCTCATGTTTTGCCACTTTGCTCGCCTCTGCCTTGAGCACCGCTTGCCCTACGACAAAGCCCTTGTCCTTGAGCCCGACAAGGAGGGAGACTCTAGTTAGATCTACACAAGCGTGTTTCCTCCTTCCCATCCAAACACAAGGATGTCCGTCGGGCGTAAAGTGGACCTCCCCTCTAAGGGGTCAGCCAGGAAATTTACTGGAGCCTCCTTTTTGGCAGAGATCTCGGCCCGCTTAAGAACATCACATAACACATCTCTCACCCAATCATGCCGATATTTAAACCCTGGTAGCTCTTTATAGTGGATCGGGTGCTCGCCGAAAGAATCCAAACACGCTTTGCGGCATACCGGACATGGCTCATCAACTAGGAACAAAGGAATCATCAGTCGGTATCTAAGGATAACACGGTATTCCACAGCCAACATGTGTTGCCCCAAGCCATCAATAGGTGCGACAGACAGAAAATCCTGAGCATGTGGGGCACGTAGACATTCAAACACAGCTCTTTGCCGAGGGGATAAAACAAACTTCTCTTCAAACCTCTTGACAATTTCGCCATATAAGGCATTCGCCAGAATTTTCTGGGATTTAGGAGAGGCAGTGTCTTTAATGTAGAAACCGCCAATATCAAGGTCAGGAAGAGAACTATGCAAAAGGTCCAACGCACTCCTGTAATCGGAGTCTAAAACATCCCCCACCACATTCTCGTAGTATGTGGTCTTGTAAACCCCAAGATTGGGCCCTTGAAGCCACGAAAGCATATGAAGAGGCATCCTCGGCCGTACAAATCCCTAAGCCACCGAACCGGGTCGGGAGAGAAACCAACCTCCACTGGAGATCTCCAAAAAAGGCACCCCTACAAACAACAATATCCTCCAAAGCTCCCCGGAGGCCTTCATCAAAAACAGAGACAGCTCCCCCAACCAAAGAAGGTTGACACGTTCGAAGACCAAACAGTAATTTAGCAACACTCATACAAGAACGAAGCAAGAGGAGCTCGCTCTGAGGGTCCCGTAAGCGTTTAAGGCACCTCATCAGCTCGACTGCACAGTTCGCTCTTTTAAGATCCATACCACTAATAAACTCTGCATCACGACTAACGGCACCCCCCAGGAGTTTCACACCCAGCACCGGCCTCCCAATCCCCTGAAGGAATAAGCCATCCTGAACCTTTACACCATTGCAGCTTGGCCAAAAAACTTCAGTTTTCTTTATATTAAGTTGAAGCCCTAAGGAAGGACCCTCAGCTCTGATGATATCTAAAGCATTAGCCACTTGGGTGGCATCTCCAATAAGTGTTCCGTCATCTAGGTACCAGGCGTGAAATAGAAGTTTGCAGCGATCCCTTATTCGGTGAACAAGGGGGTGTAGAACAAGGGTAAAAAGGAGGGGCCCCAAGGGGTCCCCCTGCTGAACGCCAGTAGTAGACCAAATATACTCATCCCTCACATATAATCTAGCTGGTTGACCATATAAAAAATCGACCCACGTAGAAATAGAAGGATACCTTTTACTTACCTCGTACAGTAGGGCTGTCGTAAAACAAGTCAAACACCATCCTTTTATACAACACTAGAATCACTTGGGAACTGTTATTGCGGGATAAAGGTCACCTAACCACATTTGAGGGAACTTGTATATTCGAGGTGGGTTTACCATGTTTGTGGGATAAAGGTCACCTAACCACTTATGTGTATAAACTCACACGTGTGTGTAAGTTGGATGACTTGATTTGGAAACCATGAACATAGGGTCACCGAAGCATGGGGAACAAAGGTGTTGATGGGATTAAACATGCCAACTAAACATAAAGATGTTTAACCGATCCCATATGGCTAGAAGTTGCAAAGGGATGCAATTGTCAAACATTGACTACCTTGTTAATTTAAATAGAGGGATAAAGGTCACCTAACCAATATTTAAATGTAACGTTCGATTCTAGATTTTAATTATTAATTGTCTATGAGATATAAAAGGGTATTAATGATTAAAATATAATAATATCAAAAATACTAAAATTAAACCTTGTAAAATTCTGTAGATGGCCGCTAACAGTATTACCCAAACCGTCCGTAACCTATCACTAAAACAATCCTTGAAAAGGATCGTCTCAGTCATAACACTTCATGGATGAATATCGAAACTTAAGAATCGTTCTCAAGTAAGAGAACATATCCTATATGTTGAACGATCCTAATCCTGATGAACATCTTATGGAAGATGAGGATGCCTATAACGATTGGATTAAGTATATCAAGGATACTATGCAAGCCTCTTGCCTCATGTTAGGAATTATGATTCCCAAGATTCAAAAGGATTTTGAACATCATGAGCATATGACATGATTACCCAATTGAAGGAAACGTCCCCACAATATGCAAGGGTAGAACGCTTAGGGCGCTTCATACATGTCGAATAGAGGAAACCCAATCGGTCTCATCTTATGTCTTTAAGATGAAAAGCCACATTGATCGCCTCGAAGGGCTCAATATGGATAAAAGGGCTTTATCCATTCTAACGATCAATGAGGGTGGCAACTAGAAAGGGCATCAACCCGACACCAAAGAAAATGCTGAAAATGGAAACGAGTAATTCAAAGGGAAAAGAAAAGAAAGGCTAAAGTGGAACCACCGAAACCAAAATATAAGAAGGCAAAGGTTGCCATGAACAATCCATGCTTTGAGTATGGTGAGACAGGACATTTAAATAGGAATTGTCCAACCTATCTCAAAGAGTTGAAAAAACAAGAGGGATGCTAGGCAAACCTCAGGTACAATCTTTATGAAACATATTGACCTTAATGTTATTTCTTCTAACACATGGGTATTAGATACCGGATGTGGAACTCATGTTTGCAATTTGTTGCAAGATTTCAAAAGAAATAAGCGTTACAAGAAGGGAGACATTAGTCTCTTTATGGGCAATGGAGCAAAAGTTCAATTGAAGCCCTAGGAGACTATATTTTGAAACTTCCAAAGGGTTTGGAAATTGTTTTAAAAATATTTTGAATGCTCCTAGTTTGACTAGGAACATTATTCAAGTTTCCCTTATAAGACAATATGGTTTTTGATTTAAAGTTTGTAAACAATGACATTTATATTTCGATGAATGACATGGTTTTACTTTAAAGCTATGCTTTCAAATGGTATTTATAAATTGGTTCATAATAATACATCATTTGATAGTTCAATGTACCAAGCAATCACCAAGAAACTCAAAATGGATTTGAGTGAGACCTATCTTTGGCATTATCGCCTTGGTCATATAAACAGATGTCGCATGTAAACACTTCGAAAGAATGGTCTTTTGGAAACAAATGAAATTGGTTTATTTGACACATGTGAATCTTGTTTACAAGGTAAAATGACCAAGTAATCCCTTTAGTGGAAAAGGGCAAAAGATTTATTAGGTATCATACATTCGGATGTATGTGATCCTTTTAAGCCAATGACTAGGAATGGTGAAAGACACTTCATCACTTTTACCACAAACTATAGTAGTTATGGTTATGTATACTTGCTGAGATACAAAGTTGAAGTTTTGAAATATTCAAAGCCTTCAAAGGTGAAGTACAAAATCAACTCAATCAAAGTTCTTCGTTTCGATAGAGGAGGAATCGAACTCTATTTGGATATGGTTCGATCCATGATGGCTAGGAGCATATTATCTCTATCATTTTGGGGTTGCGCTTTGCTCTCCGTGGTCCGTATATTAAACATGGCCCAAAACCAAGAAAGTGGATAAGACACCCTTTTAATATGGCATGGAAGGGCTCCATCATTATCATATTTGAAGGTATGAGGTTGTGAATCTTATGTGAAGCAATACACCTCAAATAAATTTGAAGTACGATCCACTAAGTGTGTCTTTGTAGGATATCCTAAAGATGAATTAGGATATTAATTCTACGATCCAACAGAGCAAAAGGTATTTGTTGCTCGAAAGGCTGAGTTTTTGGAAGCTAAATTCCTCGTGGAAGGAATTAGTAGAACAATGGAACTTGATGAGGATCAAGAACCACAAGCGAATACACGTTTGGTTGAAACTAGCACTCAACAAGAGGTTGTTGAAAATGATCAAGTGGTTGATCAATACACACAAAACGTTCGAAGATCTGGTAGAATTAGTAGTTCACCTGAAAGATATGGATTTTTCATAGATGGATGCTACGTGGTAGATTCAGATGAACCTACCACATACCATGATGCAATGTCAAAATATGATTGTGACAAATGGCTTGAAGACATGAACGTAGAGATGCAATCCATGTATGACAACCAAGTATGGGAATTAGTTGTACTACCTCTTAACTCCAAAGTGGTTGGAAATAAGTGGGTTTTCAGGAAGAAAACAGATGTGCATGGTAACTTGGATACTTATAAAGCAAGACTCGTAGAAAAAGGTTTCACTCAAACTCAAGGGATTGATTATGATGAGACCTTCTCGCCTATGGCGATGCTAAAGTCATAAAGGGATATTATTTGCCATACCTGCATAATATGATTATGAGATTTGGCAAATGGATGTTAAAACGGCTTTCCTTAATAGATATCTTGAGGAAGATGTCTATATAGTTCAGCCTGAAGGTTTAGTCGATCTAGAACATCCTAACAAAGTATGCAAGTTAAAGAAATCAATCTATGGATTGAAAAAAGTATCTAGAAGTTGGAATCACCGTTTTGATGAAGAGATTAGGGATTATGGATTCATCAAAAACAACGATGAAGCTTGTGTGTATAAGAAGGCTAGTGGGAGCATTATTACTTTCTTAGTATTGTATGTCGATGACATTCTACTATTTGGAAAGGACATTCCAACCATGGAAGGTGTAAAAGCCTGGCTTGGACGTTGTTTTTCCACTAAGAATCTTCGTGAAGTCGCCTATATTTTGGGAATAAAGATCTATAGGGATAGATCAAGGCACTTGATAGGTTTAAACTAAAGTGCATACATTGACAAAGTCTTGCAAAGGTTCAAGATGGAGAACTCTGTGAAAGGTTTGGTACCTATTCAAGAGAGGACAATATTGAGTGCGTCTCAATGTCCAAGCTCAAAGGATGAGCAAGAAAGAATGAAAGGAATCCCATATGCGTTTTCTATAGGATTCATTATGTATGTAATGATATGAACTAGACCGGACATGTCATGCACATTAAGCATGACGAGAAGATACCAGCGAGTAACGGTCACTGGGTGACTGTTAAAAACATATTGAAATACCTTAGAAGGACTAAGGATATATTTCTAATATATATGGATCTGGTGAAGAGGAACTCGTTGTAAAGGGTTACAGGGATGCGTGTTTCGGAACTCGTTGTAAAGGGTTACATGGATATGAGTTTCCAAACCGATCGAGATGATTCTCGATCACAATCAGGGTAGCATTGTCCCCTATAGAATCAGAATACATCGCCGCTTCATTGATCGAGATGATTCATGTGGATCTGTCACTTGAATTATTGCCGGTCTAGGGGAAGTCCGTACCATTCAGGACCCCTAGAGATCTTTGTGATAATGATGGTGCGATTGCTCAAATCAAGGAACCTCGTGCACATCAAAAGACTAGGCACATTGAGCGGAGTTTCAACTACATAAGGGATGAAGTTGAAAAAGGGAAAGATATGTATTCGTAAAGTTCACACTGATCAAAATATTATGGATCCATTCACGAAGCTCCTTGAAAGGGCAAAACATGAAGGGTCATACTTGTGCCTTAGGACTTCGATATTCTAGTGATTGGATTTGATCTATTTTGTATCTGGATATTGGAATAACTATTATTATAACTCTTTATGGTATGTTGAGTTATGTTCCATTTTAGCATGTTTAAATCCATGAGTAAGTTACTTAGTCTAAATGTCCGTAGTCGATCATACTTGTGGGAACAAATATGAATGCAAGACTATTATGAACTTGGATTGGTGGATATTCGTGAGATATGAATATAGAGTAAAGTGTTGCTGCCAAGGTTCATAGATATTTGTGGGATACAAATATTGGACTGACTCGCTCTCAAATATTACTTCGTGGAATCATTTGTGATTGATCATAAGTAAATTTGAGTAAAGGAGAATATCATAGTATCCTCTTACCTGAGATACATACTGGGTCTTGATATTCACCAAATATTGTACCTTGACTTATTTCTTCGCTGTCAGTAATATGACAGTACATAAGGCTAAGCTCAGGTGTGGTACAAGGTGATTGTGAGAGACGTATGTAGTCAAGAAGGGATTTGTTCCTCATATTCGTTGAGAGTAAGATGTCTAAGGCCTGCTAAAGTTAAATCAACAGAGAGTGATCACTCTATGTCTCTGGATTTAACATGACATCTGTAATAAAGGGATAAATGATAGATTCACCTAAATCATATTCAAGTAAGGGACTTGAAGGGGATGATGTTATTGAATGGGACATATAGTCATACGTATTAGGGGTAGTAAACCGTAGTTAGGCGTTATTTACTACTTGCATCAATCTTCTATGTATCTTGCGCAAGTGGGAGATTGTTGGACTCTGTATGCCCAAGACGCATATTAAATTGATGTGACTAGTATGTTATGATCCAAGTCGAGTCATACCCAAATACAAGCTAGACAAACACTTATAATATTTATTTATGATATGATCAGACAAATACATATTAACACATAGAATATTTAGAAATTGGTTCTCTAAATAATTGCACTTGATAAACAAATAAATTATATGGATAATTTATTTTAGAGAATATTTTATTTTGTTATTTAATTGGTTAAATAACATTATAAAAGCTTGTGAGATATTGCAGTATGATATGTTATATTTTATAAATGTTATAAAATATATATATATATATATATATATATATATATATATATATATATATATATACAAGACTTATTATTTAAAAGAAAACTTATTTTTTTAAATAAATGAGGTGGGCCGCCCCCTCTTCCCAAGAAGTTGTGGTCCAATCAAACAACATGCATATGCATGTGTTAGTGGCTCTCTCATTGGGTCCTTCTGGTGGCAACTTTCTCACAAGTTTTAATAAACTTTTGAAGACATATTTTCAACAAGATGAACTTGAAATTTTAGAGAATCCTCTCTAAAAAAAAATCGGCCAACATGAGGGAGGTCCAAGAGTTTTTGAAGTTAGATTTTTCAAGGGCAAGAACTCCTTTTTATCCTCTCAATTTTCGGCCATGGTGGTTAATCCAGATGGAAATTTTAGTGAGTTCATAAGTGTAGAAATCCTAGCTAAACTCAATGTGTTTGTTGGAAGGCTTGGGGTATACAAGCTTGAGGTCTTCTACACTTGAAGGCAACCGTTCAAGAAGCATCATCTTCTTCATATCTTTTACTCCTTGGAAGGTAGTATTTTAAACATCCTATGGTTGTGTTTTAATTTTGATAGCATGCGTGTTCGTTTATGGATCCGGGGTTTGGGTTTTGCATATAAAATTGGTTTTATATCTTGAAAGTAAACATGTTTTAAATAATCTTTCCGCTGCGTTTTTATTTTATAAGGATAAAATAACTTTGATAAACATGTGAAAAACCCAACAAGAGCATCGGCCACGACGTTCGCTTTACCAGGATGATAGCGGATTTTACAGTCGTAGTCGTTAAGCAATTCCACCCAACGTCTCTGTCGCATGTTCAGCTCCTTTTTGTTAAAGATATGTTGAAGGCTCTTATGGTCAGTGAAAACCACACACTTAGTACCATACAAGTAGTGTCGCCAGATCTTTAACGCAAACACAACTGCACCAAGCTCCAGATTATGAGTAGTATAGTTTTTCTCATGTATCTTGAGTTGACGAGAGGCATAAGCAACAACCTTGTCCCGCTGCATGAGCACACAGCCCAAGCCACGGTTTGAGGCATCACAATATACCACGAAGTCGTCATTCCCATCGGGGAGAGTAAGTACAGGAGCGTTACACAAAAGGGTCTTAAGAGTCAGAAAAGATTCCTCTTGCTCAGGACCCCAAGCAAAAGGTTTCTCTTTCTGAGTCAATGTAGTGAGAGGCACGACGATCTTAGAAAAGTCAGAGATGAATCGGCGGTAATAACCTGCCAATCCTAGGAAGGAACGAATCTCAGATGCAGATTTAGATGTACTCCAATTCTTCACAGCTTCGATCTTAGAAGGGTCAACATGAATACATTGCTTACTAACAACGTGACCCAGTAATTGCACTTCATTAATCCAAAACTCACACTTAGAGAATTTAGCATATAAGCGTTCACCACGTAGAAGTTCAAGCATCAGGCGTAAATGACGAGCATGATCAGCTTTAGTTTTAGAATAAATAAGGATATCATCAATAAAGACTATCACAAAACAATCCAAGTAGGGTTTACAAACACGATTCATAATATCCATGAACACAGCGGGTGCGTTAGTCAAACCAAAAGGAATGACTACGAACTTTTAGTGAACATAACGAGTGCGAAAAGCGGTTTTGGGTACATCATCTTCGTGAACACGGAGCTGATGATAGCCAGATCGAATATCGATCTTTGAGAAACAGGACACGCCTTCTAGTTGGTCAAATAGATCATCAATACGAGAGAGAGGGTAACGATTCTTAACGATAAGCTTATTAAGTTCACGGTAGTCGATTCACATACGAAACGAGCCATCATTCATCTCGACGAAAAGCATGGGAGCACCCCACAGAGAGGTACTCGGACGAATAAATCCCTTGTCGAGCAGTTCTTGAAGTTGGCTGGATAATTCTTGCATCTCGGAAGGTGCAAGTCGGTAAGGAGCCTTGGCGACAAGAGTCGCACCAGGTGTGAGATCAATACGAAAGTCAACGGATCTAGGAGGAGAAAGACCGGGAAGATCTTCAGGAAAGACATCAGGGAAATCACACACTACTAGAAAGTCGCTTATGTTCTTCCCCTTGCCCTTTTGTTCCACCACGTGGGCCAAGAAGGCAAAGTTCTGTTTACGTAAGCATCTGTTCGCTTGAGTGCATGACATCAACTTCAGTCCCCCAGAAGGTCGGTCTCCATAGACGTGTAAAATATCACCAGATGGAAGTGGTAGACGAACAAACTTCTCGTGACAAGCAACCTCGGCATGATTCTTACGCAACCAATCCATGCCGATAATGACATCAAAACTACCCAATTGCATGGGTATTAGATCAATTGCAAATATGTGGTCGTTAAGAGTCAAGGAACAACCACTGAGAATAGAATCAACTAGAATCGATTTACCATCGGCAATCTCCACCGAAAACGACTTAGGTAACTTGGAGCATGCACAGTTTAACAAAGATTCAAATTCTACGGACATAAAGCTTCTATCGGCACCAGTATCAAATATTATCAAAGCGTAAAGGTTATTGACGAGTAACGTACCATTAACTACGTCATTGTCATTACGAGCCTGATTGGCATTAAGATTGAACGCTTGCCCACGAGCGGCTGGCTGTTGGTCCTGGTTCAGCTAAGGACACTGATTACGGAGGTGAGTAGGTTTAGTAGTAGGGTTTGCAGCAGGAACAATAGCATTGCATCCTGAACCATGAGACTTCCTCCTCTTGTTCTTGCTGCCACTAGGCTGCTGGGTGACTTGATGTGCTGACTTAGAGGGAGCAGGAGTAGCAAACTGTTTGTCACGAACGCAGTTGTTACTGAGACTAGCTGCAAGACAGTAGACTTCTTCAATGGTTTTGAGCTGAGCTGCTTCAATAGAATCACGCATAGCAGGAGGTAGACCATTTATGTACTTGGTTATCATGCGCTTAGGAGTAGACACCAAGTGAGGAACGATCAAGCTGAGCTGCTTGAAACAGGTAGTATAAGCCAGATTGTCATCACCAATCTGCTTCAGATGCCAGAACTCTTCTTCGAGCTTCAGTTGTTCATGGGGAGGGCAGAATTCAAGCATCATCAACTCTCGCACCTCAGCCCATGGAAGAGCATAGGCTTCTTCATTCGCACGGATGTTTCTCTCATTTGACCACCACTATAGAGCTCTGCCTTGAAACATTCCCGTTGCACTCCTAGTCTTTAAGTGTTCTGGGCACTCACTGATAATGAAGGTAACCTCGATGCTGTCAAACCATTCCAGCATAGCAGTCACCCCATCACTGCCCGGGAAAGGCTTAGGGTTGCAAGTGATGAAATGTTTGTAGCTGAACTTGGTAGGCTTTAGCTTCTCACCCTTAGATTCCACAGAGGATGGAGGAGTGTTCGATCCTTTGATCTTAGAGACGATCTTTGGCATGACGCGAGCGATCTGGTCGGCCATGAAGGACATCATCTTTTTCTGAGACTTCTCCCTGGATCTCTTGAGAGTGTCGGATAGCTTACGGGAAGACATCTAAAGATCCAACAAGAGGATCGTATAAGTCTAGATCACAAAGTCTCACAGTATATAGATTCACACACGGTAGATTAAGACTCAAGATGCAACAAGTTTCACGTAGTCTAAAGATTCAAGTTTCCAACAAGTCTCACATAGATTCCAATAGATTCAACACCGCAAACCCACGACCTTCGCATGGCATGTTGTACGAAGTTTTGCAACATGTCAGAAACACTTATGTATAGGAAGTACCAGCGGCGTATCCACCACGCTTCGGGCACATCGCTTCCGCCTCGTATTCGGTGTCATGTCACACTCATCATCATCATCAACATCATCATCATCATCATCATCATACGTAGATTAACCCAATAGATTCACATATATTAGCGTTAAACATCCTCATCACAATCCACAAAAAACAACGAATTTCCACATGGCACGTGTTACGAAAGTTCGGTAACATGACGGAAGCACTTATATATAGGAAGTACCTACGGCGTATCCACCATGCTTTAATCATACCATGTCTGTCTCGTCATCGGTGTCATGCTTCACTTAACCATAACATTAGATTCCATCACTCTCACAAAACTTTCACATAGATTAACCGAGTAGATTCAATAACGTCAACCCGAGTCCGCAAAACTACAAACTTTACTTAGCGCGTGGTACGAAGGTTCGGTAACATGCCAAAAACACTTGTATATAGGAAGTGCCAGCGGCGTATCCACCATGCTTCGGACATGCCACGTCCGCCTCGTCTTTGGCGCTAGGCTACATTTCGCATTTTGTCACTCAAATATCATATTCACACTAGAGTACACGTAGATTACACATAGATTTCTCATAGACTACACAAGTAGTTTCCCATAGTTTAGAGTTCAGCATTCTCATCACCGGTTTGCAAAACACTAAGTTTCGCATGGCACGTGGTACGAAAGTTGGTAACATGTCAGAAACACTTATATATAGGAAGTACCAGTGGCGTATCCACCATGTTTCAGACATGTCACTTCTGTCTTGTATTTCAGTGCCACATTACGTTTAGTGTTTCGCAACCACAATAACACATAGATTCCTTAGATAGCTTCACATAGTATCATAGTTGGTCAAGATTCTCACATAGGTTAACACAATGAATAAAACTTTGTAAATTTAGTTTGATCCTGAGAGATTATGATTAGAGTTTTAGATTTCGGACATACGTGCAATTTGTGTAAAAAGTCTCAAAATAAACGAAGAATCAAGCTAAAACCACACATGAAAATCGAGATAGTCATAAAAGATAGGCTAATAAAACATAAGATTGTTCCGGGTAGAGGAACGGTGACTAACCAAAGCGATTCGAACCCCTCTCGAATTGAGGCAACGTGTCTTGACTTACTTAGACAAATACGTCATCGATGTTAGGCCTATGATATTCGTCCTTTTGGTCATTTCACGTTCCTAATTGATTGGAAATTTCGAGACTTTGGCGAGACATACCAGAAAATCAGAGAGTGGGACTAGCTATCAAGGTATGAGTTTCACCTGTATCTTGACGAGATCGTACCCCAATAGCGTCGGCACTTATCAAAAGATAAGACCCACTAGAATATAGTATGGAAATTTTCCACCAAGGTTCGGATGTCACTCCTGACTTGAGGGTAAATCTCGTGCAAAACACAAACACTGATTAGCAGTATTTTCAAAGTATCAAGTGTATGTTGTGTCAGCCTTAGGAAAGGCATGTTAGTTTAACATGAAATATGTTGCTAGGACGCAGATACGGTAGAATGCATAAGTCTTAAACAACAGATAAGAGTCAAGATTCCTAGAACTATAGACTAGGCAAAGTATTCCTACTTTTCCCTAATTCCCTATAGTTATGGCTCTGATACCAATATGTCACACCCCAACCGATGCCGGAAACATCGGGGTGCGGCACTAAGCGTTCAGATTGCTCCCGAGTTTCCATAACACTAATAGTTTCAATAGAGATTAATTGAGTTTCATGATAACATTTTCTAAAACATCAAACACAAATAGAAGCATCAAATACAGCAACAAAACATCAACATTTCCTCAAAGTTTCTAGTTAAGCTACTATGTGTTTCTAAGCAGCATCCTAGCAAGTTTCTTGATCATAGCATCCTATCAGCCAGCGACATGTGTTAAAATAGAGTCAGTACAAAAACGTATTTGCGAGTATACAAGTTTGAGTATATAGCATAATAGATTAAAAGACTCGTATCCAACATGTAAATGACAAAAATAGTTTCAGCCATGCTAGTGTTCGCAATCCAAGTGATAGCCCAAGTGCGCGGATGCATTAACCACTTTCCAAGAATGAAGGAAAGCAAATAGAATCCTCCTAACATTACCCCCGAGAATAATGGGGAGGTGAATCTTCCTGTAGCACTACTATTGTTAAGGCGGAACTACACACAAGGATTAAACGTTCACATAGCATAAATAATCAAGAATCAAGAATCATAAAGTATCAAGTTTCACATTCACAGAGGATAGAGTTTAGATTCAAAAGTTTCAAGTTTCAAGATTCATAGAATACATGTTGCACCCCAAAAGTTTAAACGAAAAGGGATCGAGTATACTCACAATGATTGCTTAACAGTACAACTGTTATTAGATCAAAGGGAGCTCTTTAGTATTAGCCTGATTAGAGTACAATAGATAAGTGTCGGATAGAATGACGAGGATTGCACAAAGTGTCGAATCAGTCACCTGATCGGATGGCCATCCGGACAGATGCTCATCTAGTCGGATGGTCACCCGGTCGGATGACACAAGTGATTCGGACGGATCGCCATCCGATCGGATGGTCATCCGTACGGATGGCCATTCGATCGAATGGTCATTCGATCCTAGATGTGAGTTTCCAAAATGTTTTAACTTTTATACCAAATGTTCATACCAAGTCATTCGATCGGATGGTCATCCGATCGGTGGGTCGTTCGGTCGTATGACCCTTCGTGTGCAAATTTCAAAGTTCAAAGTTTCTTTTCAAGAATAATCTAAGTGTTGAAGTTGAAAGACAAATGTCAGTTCGATCAGATGGCCGTTCGATCGGACGGCATTCTGATCGTATCGCCATTCGATCACAATGATCTTGTTCCTTTTGCAACCTTATAAAGTTTCTAAGTCCCGAGTTTTAACGATGACGACATGGTACGTATTGAGACAATGGTAAACACATCAAGGCTCAGCCGGTCTAATCGGATGGGAATCACCTCGTCCGATCAGGTGTCTGTTCTTGACGGTGTTCATGTCGGAACCCGTAACCCGGCGATCTTCTCCGGCGATAATCCATTTCCAAGCCGACTTCAGCCTAATCATCAAGTCTACAGCCCTTTTGGGTCCGGATTCCATCGTTTTAATTAAAAAGTGTAAGAAAAGTGAAGATAAACATGAGGGTTAGCTAAAAAAAAGTCTAGATTTAGTAAAGATTCAGTGTAAAAACACATGAAATTCCTTAGATCTGAGCTAGATCTTGACCAGAATGACATCTCACAATTGTTTGTACAAACCGCCATGATGACGTCATCCTCAAGAGCTAAAATCTCAGAGATTTCACAGTGGAAAGTGTGATTTCAAAGAAGAATCATGTAGAGAATCGTGTGTAGATTGAAGTTGTACAAGAATCAAGTGTAAAACATACCAAAATCGCCAAGAAATGGAAGAAAAGTGCTTGAAAGTGAGAGGGCGTGCGTCTGGTCGAAGGAGGCTGTCACATCAGTGAAGAATGATGTGACAGGGCCTATTTATAGCGTCAGAGAGTGGATAAGGCGGTGTGCAAACGGATTGGATGGCTGTTCGATCGAATGGCTCTCCGATCGGATGGTCATCCAATCAGATTGCCATTCGGACTGTCCAATCCTTTTTGTCGTCTTTCCATCTTTGGTTCATTTTGCGAGTTAGATTAAGCGTTACGTTGCGTATTATTGTGTACAATATCACATAATTAGATTATATTTTTAACACAAAAGTTTTCCAAGTTTCCGAGTTTACACAAGTGACAAGTCTCTGGTCTCTCGTTCAACCAAGTCTCAAGTTTCATGAGTCTCATGAGTCAAGCACCAAGTATCAAGTATCAAGAATCAAGAATCTAGCTTCCAAGTATCAAGTATCAAGAATCTAGCTTCCAAGTATCAAGTATCAAGAATCAAGTGTCAAGAATCAAGCATCAAGTATCTAGCGTTAAAAATCAAGTATCAAGAATCAAGCATCATAGTATTAAGAATCAAGTGTCTACAGTTAATCATCAAGAACCTAGTATTAAGAATCAAGTTTCATAGCATAAAGATTTACACGTCTCATAAGTGTCAAGAATCACATAGTATAGGGGCCAATATTGATAAAAGCCAAAAGTTTAGGGACGCAGGGCGTTACATCCACCACTCTAGACATTACCCCACCCACTTCACCCACACATGCTCCGCCTCCCCCCCTCCACCCCCTCAACCATCTCATCCTATGTCAACTCGAGCTAAGTCCGATATTTTTAAAATAAGTCATCATGCTGATTTGGCACATACTCAAAATATTCCTCTTCATCGTGCTTTATTTGCTTCCACAGATCCTAAATCTTACAAAATGGCGTCCAAGGACGTTAAATGGGTAAATGCCATGCAAACCTAACTCAATGCTCTTCATTGTAACAATACTTGGACATTGGTACCACGTCCACCGAATACTAATCTTGTCGGTTCTAAGTGGTTGTTTCGAACTAAATATCACTCTGACGGATCTATTGAACGCCACAAAGCCAGACTTGTGGCCCAAGGTTTTAGTCAAGTCCCCGGTATGGATTTTTCGTTAACCTTTAGTCCGGTTGTCAAAGCCGCTACTTTTCGCACTGTTCTCACTTTAGCTGTCATTAACAAGTGGACCTTGCATCAGCTAGATGTCAACAATGCCTTCTTGCATGGACATCTATCTGAGAGTGTCTATATGGAACAACCTCCCGGTTTTATCAATCCTAAATTTCCTACACATGTGTGCAAATTGAACAAAGCTCTTTATGGCTTAAAACAGGCTCCCAGGGCATGGTTTCACCGTCTTAGTCTGTTCCTTACGGACTATGGCTTCTTATGCAGTCGTGTCGTTCCCTCTTTGTTTATTCTTAAAAACCATCACTGTATCATGTACCTTCTGGTCTATGTGGATGACCTTATCGTAACTGGTAACAATCCTGCTACCCTAACGTCCTTTATCTCTCATCTACACAATGAATTTGCTATCAAAGACCTTGGAGAACTCAACTATTTCCTTGGACTGGAGGTTACCTACACACAAGATGGACTTTTCTTAAATCAATCTAAGTATACTTTGGACATTCTAACGCGTGCAAAGATATGGGATGCCAAACCGGCTCCAACACCTTTAAGTACAAATGTTTCGTTTGTTTCTGCAGGTGATCCTTTTTCTGATGCCACACACTACAGGTCAAGTGTAGGTGCTCTCCAGTATCTTACGATCACGAGGCCTGACATATCTTATGCGGTAAACCAAGTCAGTCAGTTTCTGCATGCTCCAACTACTGCTCATTATCAGGAAGTCAAACGAATTCTTCGCTACCTAAAGGGAACAATTTCATCTGGTCTTCATTATCATTGACCGAGGCACACTTCTCTCCTTAGATACTCTGGTGCCGACTGGGCCCGTTGTTTAGAGACTCGTTGATCCACCTATGGTTACTCGATATTCTTGGGTGGCAACCTTATCTCTTGGAGTGCCAAAAAGCAACCTACGGTAGCTCGCTCTAGCTGTGAATCTGAATATCGAGCGATAGCTAATACGGCAGCTGAGATCATTTGGTTAACTCATATTTTGCAAGAGCTTCATGTCTTATCCCCAGATAGACCCACCATTCTATGTGACAATCAAAGTGCCTTGTTTCTCACGCAAAATCCAATCTCACATAAACGTGCTAAACACATTGATCTTGACTATCACTTCTTACACGAACTCATTTCCTCAGGGAAGTTAGTCACTAAATTTGTGCCAACCAAGCTTCGAGTGGCGCACATATTCACTAAAAGTATTCCGGCTTCGCAATTCAACACGTTTAGACAGTTGCTTCGCCTTGGTCCGCCACCGTCTCGCTTGCGGGGGGATGTTAGATGAAAAGTCTCATTAATTATAATCTCTTGTATTTTATCATATTCTTTAGGGTACTTAGGTGTATTTTATTTTGTGTATATATTGGTCATATTTCTTGTATCTGATCATTCACAATCAATAGAACTATATCATTCACACACCCTAGCCACCATCCGGCCACCACTCTAGCCACCACCATGACGATCACCTAAACGCCTTACTACCACCACCACTTTGACCACCACCTATATGCCTCACAACCCATCTCTCTTCCTCCCAAGGACCACTAACCCATAATAAATCAAACAATCATTGAACAATAGCAAATCAAGCAGGAAAAAAGAAACTTACAAGCTAGCAAATCAGATAGAAAAAAAAAACTTACAAGCTTGCTGTACACACATATAGAAAATTATAAACAGCAAATCCACTAAAACAAGCCCAAGTCACAGACTTTAATAAGAATACCCCCTTTATTTTTAGAACATCAACAAACCTAGCCCAAAACCGAGCCTGAGCCTTCTCGTAGGCGTCCTGAGGCAAAATCAGAACCCCTTTCCAGACTTCATCAATGTACTCCAAGATTACAACAGACATGGAGATTGGATTTCCATTGTGAACGAGCACGGGTACCTTCTTATTAACAGGATTGTATTTGATAAGGTCGGCACTCTTATTTTTTCGGGTCTTCTTGGATAAATTCATACTTGCCTCCCTTGATCGAGACGAAAATCTCCGTCGAGACCCTCTACAATGGTGTAATTGACGCGGATTCCGAGACTAGATCTAAAGGTGGAGGCCGCATACTAGGGCTTCATCACCGGTAGTGGTAATGGGGTGGTGGTTGCAGAGAGGTGGGGGTGGGGGTGGTCGCTTCGTCACTAGGGCTTCCTCACCGGCAGATCTGGATCGAGGTGGGGGTGGGGGTGTGGCAATCTGTATGGATACAGTGGTGTGCTATGCCGGATTTGGATGAAGACTGTGTGGTGGATCTTGGATGGGGGTGGTGTTATGTGGCAGATATGAGTTGTTCTTTTCTATTATTGCAAACAATACATAGAGATTATAGAGAGACAATTTTTATATAGGAGAAGAGAGAGAGAGGGCATAGATACCAAAATATATTTATTGCAAAAACATAGTGAAAAGACAAATTTACCCTCATGTGCAAGGCACATGTCTAACTTAACGGAAAATTTTAACCAGGTTAATGATAAAGGACGTAGGGTGTAATGGGTTTTCCAAATAAAGGACTGTGACTGTAATTTATTGAAGTTAAAGGCTATCAATTGCAATCCAATGCAAACATAAAGGACGAAAAGTGTAATTTACCCTTAAAAGAAAGTGGGGCCCACCATACACCCACCCCACCCCCACTCACCTTTTCTATTTCCTTTGCTTTGTCTGCAACCAGAATTATCAAACACAACCAACAACCACCACCCAAATACCACTGCAACCACCTCACCTCCCACCATCATCTTCAACCTCTCTAAGCCATAAGTTTTTGGATTCAGAATCAAAAAGTCCCCTATCATTAACCGTCTAAATTAAATACCAATGGGGTCGGTGGCCATTGACAAAAAAATCTTTAAGAACATCTAGGGGTTAAAGTCCCACAAATTACATAATTAAAAAGATTCGTTTAAACAAATAAAAAAGAAAAAAAAAACCTAAAACACCAATTAATAAGGAGTATCTAATAACTAAATAAGTACTAGTGATATCAGTGGCTAGTTTGCCATTGTAGAATCTTCCTGTAGGTTGATGGTTAACAAATTCATGACCATAGGGTTGATAATTAGCTTTCAAAATGGTGGAATGGTAGTCGTTGTTACCGAAATCGACCGCAGAGTCACTGAAAGCAATGATAGCCGGAACCACCAAGGTGTAGTCTTGAGCTTCACCTGTACTGATGACAAAAGCCATCGCTACAACAACCAACCCCCAAGACAGCTTTCTCTAGAATCCATGAGCATAAGTCCTTGTCTGGAAATGTGTGAGTGTGAAGCAAAACAGAAGTGTTTATAAAGATGGTGCATTTAATATGGGATTTCGTTAAGGATTGGGGAGTTTTTGATTCTAAATCCAAAAAGTTATGGCTTAGAGAGGTTGAAGATGGTGGTGGGAGGGTGAGGTGGTTGCGGTGGTATTTGGGGTGGTGGTGGTTGGTATTTGAGGGTGGTTGGTGGTGTTTGATAATTTTGGTTGCAGACAAAGCAAAGGAAAGAATAAAGAGGAGTGGGGGCGGGGGTGGTGGTGGGTGGGTGTATGATGGGCCCCACTTTCTTTTAATTAGATATGTAAATAGATAATTCATAACATTTTTCATTATTAAGGGAATTTTAGTCATTTCACACCCACTTAACACCAAATTGAAAAAATTGGGGACTATAGCTGTAATTTTAGCAAGTTAGGGACTAAAGGTGAAAAATGCCAAACCACAGGGACTATTCGGGAACTTAACTTTATTTTAGTTATTTGTGATGTATATGATAAAGTCATCTTTTTGTGAATGCACCGTCTAAATTTTATTGAAATATCGACTCCACCATCTAAA
Organism: Helianthus annuus; assembly: GCF_002127325.2. Lineage (NCBI taxonomy): Eukaryota > Viridiplantae > Streptophyta > Magnoliopsida > Asterales > Asteraceae > Helianthus > Helianthus annuus. The sequence goes on along the minus strand of NC_035435.2, from coordinate 19,821,710 downwards.
TTTTAACAAATTATCTTAAATTTTGTGTTAAAGAAAAATGCATAAAGCATTAGCAACAACTAAGGGTTGACGAATCCCTTTTCACTCGTCCCTGTGTTACCAAAATCCTTAGTGCATGTTGTGGATGCACGGAATGTATGCATCCAGTGATTGTTCACTCGTGATCGAAGTTAACGACGTTCCTCCGTCGTGTGACTAGAACATCAAGATCCAAGTGACATGATTATGCTAAATGGTATGGATGTTATACCAAATCCATGATGGCCATCGCGCTTGAAGTGAAGACAAGAGACAGGTGTGACAACTGCCACTTTACGGTAACTTTCTTACACTTAAAATACTCATTTTTAGCTACATTTTTATGCATTTTGAACACCCGAACTGCGTATTTCGTGGCATACACCTAGAATACTCATGGAATACTTACTTAGGAAGCATATGATTCATTTTTATTAAGTACATTTGAAACAGTTTAAACAATGACGAAAAAACAGGATCCGCAGAAATCATCTAAACGACATCTTTAGGACTCAGACGAAAGTCCAACATCTAATATATATTAAACCCTAACTAGGAATGCAAGGGTTTGATTTAAAACCTTTCCGAAGTCCGATAACACTAAAAATTGCCTGAAAAGCACTACAAGCGACGATTTCAACACTTTTCCGCAGAAATTCTGCAGAAATCAGCTTTCTAATATTTTTACAACATGTAAAAATACTATTTAACATAGAATTCATGTGAGGATACATTCCGGTATCATCCGAACCAATAACTACGTCAATTCACACAAGTTACATAACTTAGCGTTCAAATAACGTCTAACCGAAACAATTCGAAACGAATATCCGAACAATATCAAATCTTTTTTTTAATGATCATCTAGTGTTATTTGGATCATTATGGTCTAGTAATGGTCACTTAACACCCTTTTATTACTTAAACACTTACACGAACAAGTTTCCTAACATAACACCTCAAAATCTAACACTTAATCAAAAAAATCAAGTTCACCAAGCAAGGGTATCCCCCCCCCCCTTGGTCTCGGCCCAAACCACTTGTGTGGGACCCCCTTTTTACCTTATCTCCCTAGATATTTAGATATTGACCTTTGGTTACTAGTGGATTAACCAAGTGGGCAAGTGGTAAATGTTGGTGAAAGACTTTAAACACTTTGGTTCATAATCAAATCAACGACGCTTAGGTGATCTTTCGACGCGAATACATACAAATCACCGACATCAATATCCGGATGTTTTGAAACTTATAAAAACTGTTATGTATTCTTTTAATTAAAAAGCCTATATTTAGTAACTTTTATAAAAATGAAAGAATATATTTATACAAATAGGCTTATTTTTAACACATGGGCTTATTTTATATATGGGCTTATTTTATACAAATGGGATTATTTTTAACACATGGACTTATTTTGCATATGGGCTTATTTATACAAATGGGCTTATCATCCTAAATGGGCTTAACATAAATACATGGGCTAAGCCCAATATCAAAACACATGGGCTAAGCCCAATACCAAACATATGGGCTAAGGCCCAATAACATTAAGCCCAATAACATGAATACATGGGCTAAGCCCAATGTCAAAACATATGGGCTAAGGCCCAATAACATTAAGACATGGGCTCGGCCCAATGACATATAATTGAAGAAAATACAATTATACAATTTATTCATATAAGACATGAAATCAAGAGGAAAAGACCTGATGATACAACTCACAAGATACAAGATTACATATACATATATATATATATTTGGTGAATATATATATATAACAATTTAACAAATCATACATCTAATACACAGCTCAACGAGTAATAAAGACATACAAGTCTTACACATATTTAAGACACAAGACTTGTACTCAAGTCATTTACAAAGACCGAAGTGTCTAACAAATATAAGAACATTTGTAGGTTGCAACATTGTTCAAGAAGACCACGCGTAAGATCACGAACATGTACCATTCACGGGCGCAATATTGTGAGTTCATGTCCCTTATTCATTTGAATGTTTTACAACTTTACAACTATCGAGGAAAATACATGTTCAATCGTATGTTAAAGTTAGGGAATGAAACACCTTAGATCATGTGCGATTAGGGTCATACATCTAAGCACCATTGTAACATTCCCATTTTTATCATATAAGAATTTTAAGGTTGTTTAAATTTATTAGCCACTAGTAACTAGTTTATTTTTAATTATTCGACCCAAATAGTTTTAAAACAATTTTTAGTTGATTGAAATGTTATAATAATTAACTGGCCTGTATACGGGTGACCTTTCTATTAAAATAAAAGTATATAAAAAAACTTATATTATTTACGGGTAAGTTGAGTATTAGAAATATGAAGTACCTAGACGAGCCTAGGAACCGTTTAATTATTAAATTATAAAAATACATGATATTTGAACCTACTCTATTTTTAATGAAACTTGGTTCAAAATGTAGATAAAAATATTCTTGTTCTAAAGACATATTTATTGTTTTGTAAAAATATCATATTTTAGAAATTATACACGCCAAATAAGTAAAGTAGTTAAATTAATAATAATATTATAATAATAATAATAATAATAAAACCCAACAAATGAAATCCCACAATTTGAAGGAACCTGTCGTGTCCTCTTTCCAATTTCGTGTCCCATTTCAAAATTTTCTACTTGTCCATTAATTTCATAAAATTTCTACATGTACATTATAAAAATAAAAAAAATAAAATAATATTAAATATTCAAATGAAAGATGTCGTGTAGGCTAGTGTACGTGTCATCAAGACAATTTGAAAGGAATAATTCTACAATTTGAAACTTGAAATAGTGGACGTGTGGACATATGTGTAGGTAGTAGCATTAATACACGCTGATACGTGTAGCCATATGATATCTCCAAAGTTTTTGAAACTAGTATAAATAAGACCACCATGTCTCATAACAGATTACCCAATTCTTTGGCATCCCTCTAAGATGTCGCCCACTTTATTTTTCTCTAAAAAGAAAATATATTGTTTATTTCTTTAAACAATAATAATAAAGCGCTGCCTCGTTTTAAGTATTTTAACTACCGATCACACTACCCTTTCCGATTGATCTGAGCCCCATAACGTATGTCAAGGCTCTGCCTGACTATGTTAGTTAGGGTTCTGTCTCATGACTTAGGGACAAGGTTGAATTAGGGGTACTATACTTAACACGAGTGCAAATATATATATATATATATATATTGGGAGAAGATCATGCGAGAACCACCTCTTATTCTGAGAACCGCGAGAACCAATGTGAACACTCCAAAAATGCCTAAAAATAGCTAAAAATCACACAATTTTTTTTTTCATATTTTTTATATAAAAATCGCTACTTTTCGAAGCAAAAAAAAAATTTTTTTTAATTTTTTATTTTAAAAAAATTTTTTTTTGCCACTAAAAGTAGCGATTTGAGCATATAAAATATTAAAAACAAAAATTTAGATTTTTTTTAGATTTTTTTAGGTTTTTTGGGGGTTTAGTTTTTAGCATTTTAGCTTGGGGGGGTGGGGGTGGGGGGGGTTTAGGTTTTTGGGGGGTGGGGGGGGGGGTTTAGTCTTTTTTTAGGTTTTTTTGGGGGTTTTAGTTTTTAGCATTTAATTTTGGGGGGGGGGGGGTGGGGGTTAGGTTTTTTTTAGCTATTTTAGGTTGTGTTCACATTGGTTCTCAAGGTTCTCACAATAAGGGTGGTTCTCGCATGAGCCCCTCCCTATATATATATATATATATATATATATATATATATATATATATATATGTATGTATGTATATATATATATATATATATATATATGTATGTATATATATATATATATATGTATGTATATATATATATATATATATTTTAAAATAGCTCGGGAGTTATACCGAAAAGTTATACCAGGAGGCTTTCTAGTTGAACCTGTAAGTAAAAACCTAGACCCCTGAAACCCTAATGTGCATGAAAAATCAAGAAATCAAGATTCCTGTTGGTCAGGCGGGCCGTGTAAAAAATAGCCAAAAGGTCACGCGGGCCGCGTCAACATGTGTTTGACCGGATAAGCTTTCCCAGGCCACGTGACATCCACCTGGCAGACCTACTGGTGACCCAGCAACCCTACGCGTAGACTAGGTGGCCACGCGGGCGGCGTAAGGGTCGAGCCAAGGCTCACGCGAGCCGCGTGAGATCCAATTTCCAGCTATAAATAGAGCGGGTTATGAGCAATTCACTGGTGTCGACGAAACATTCAAAATCGATCATATTCTGCTCAAATTTTACTTTCAAATTAGTAGGGTGTTGCTACGATACATGGTATTAACTCAATCGCTGCTACGATTCAATGTCCGATCGATTGAAACTATCCAATGAATGTTTAAGTGCTGCTCAAACTTAGGTTATACTTTGTCATTCGTCGTGAATTCGATGGATGTTTAAGTATTGCACTTTGTCATTTGTTGTGAAGGTTTTAATCTCGTGAGTTGTTGTAAAAGTTGGATTCAAGTTACTAACCTAGTTTTCATGTGCATTGATATTTTAAATTAGGATACAAGGCTAATCAGTAGGCTACAACTCTGCCCGTATAAATCTGCAATGTGAGTCTATTCTCTTTTCTCACAGTTTGTGAGTCATTCTCTTAATACCAAACTTGTTTTCAAAATCATGTTTGTTTTCGAAGTTATAATTACAGGGATTAAGTCTTTGTAGTCATCAATTACAGCCGGTATGTGGGGTTTTGTATACATTACATGATAACCGTCACCATTGGACAACGGGTTAGCCAATGGGTGATATGACCATAGTCACAGACACCATTGGACAACGAGATAGCCAATAGGTGGTCGAGTGACAAATACCGTGGGTATATGGTTGATATGTATAAACATTGTAATCTCTCTTAATACTGTAAATTATAACAATGTGTCGTTTTAGACAAAAAGAATGATCCACCAGTATTTCCTACTGACAAAACTTTTTTAAAACGCGTTTCAGGTAATTACAGTAGATCGGAATAAGAGCTAGATACGACACCAAAAAGGCTTACAGAAGTGGCTTGATTTATCAGTTAAATAAAATTAAGAAAAGTTGTTTTATGTAATCGGGTTTATCCCATATTAAAAGCTACCTTTATGAAATGTGGGTTTATGTGACATCTGTGCTTGTGATATCATTATACAAACTCTGAACAATGCAATATTAATAAAACAGTGTGTTTTGATCCCAATATTTGTCATTTAAGTTTGATTTTATGCACGTGTTGATTTTTGATCGATTTTGAACTCTATATTGCTTTCTTGAAAGTTATACGCGAACTGGTGCGTAAACATAATCAGTTTAACGCGACAAACACTCCGGAACAGCATCATAAACTTAACATACCTTAAATAACCTTTACATAACTTAGAAATAAGTTTTGAATGTTTTGGTATGGCAAAAACAAGTTTATTCGCTCTCAGGGACTATTTATGTCAACTTGCAAAAGTATGCCTTTTCGTAAGGAACGTACTGTCCGGAACTTGATCATAAGTTAAACATACAATATATAACCTAAACATGGCTTAGAAATAAGATTTGATAGGTTCGGTGTGCAAAAACATGCTTATATGATCCTACAGGGACTAAAAGTGTCAAAAACGGCGTAAGTTTGCATTTTCGCGCATATCCTACGTTCTGGCCATATCTGGACACCCAAAAATTTATGTAATCATCAAAATATTTTATTTTAGTGATTGGCATGATAAAATTCCATTCGTCGCTTAATTTGGATTGTTTTTGAGTTCGTTACGACTTCCGTCGTAATTAACCGAACAACGCGATCGTACGACCAAACGAACCGACATCCGAGATATTTTTGAGCATGTTTTGAGTTCCCAATACTTTAACATCATTTTAGAGCCTTGAAATGAGGTTAACGGGGCTTAAACGTGTCAAAAATGGGCCGAAATGCAAGTTTCTAAGCTGTAGGGACCAAAACTGCCAATCTGCCAAAGTTGGCCAGACCGGGCGCGTAAGCCTTAGCCAAGTCTTACGCGGGGTGCGAGGGCATGTCAGACAGAAGCATGGAATCTGGTCATTTAGCTCGTTTTTGCTGGTTTTGATCTCTATTTTTCAATGCTAGGGGCTGGTTTGTGTGTTCTCCAAGTCCCCCAATCCTTCCATGACACTTGTATGGCTTGGATCATTGCCTTTTCTCCAAGGAATGATCCTAACAGTTTGCGAAAAACTATATATAGCCATCCATTTCTCTTGTTTCTTTGCTCATTCATTCTTCTCTTCTCTACCATCTGATTTGGGAGGCTCCCTCAAGTGTTTGGAGCTTTCTAATCTGATTGGGAACTTGGCTTTCTTGTAGAAAAGATAACAAGGACCCATTGTAAGAATTCTTTCATTCTTTTTATTGTTTTCCTAGTTTGAAAGTCAAAAATAGTTTGACTTTTAGTTTGACCAGTCAATGGTCAACGCAAAGTTCGGTTGAACTTTGCAAGGTGATTGTAATCACGTTGGTTATAGTCCTTAGTGACTATACCCACTGATTACCACGTTAACTAGGTATAGTGTCGAGTCAAAGTTTCGGTCAAAATGCGTTTTAGCACGCATTTTGCAACGGAACTACTTTAGGGTATCAAAACACTTTGTTTTGATACCAAATCAGTAGGTTAAACATGTTTTGACATGTTTAACTCGACACTATTAGTTTAGTGCTTGTTTTAGGTCGTAAGGTAAGAGGTCTAAACAACCGCTTAGACTTTCGAACCCGTCCCGTTTGGTCGATCTTTAGGATCCGACCAAGCTTAGTTAGTGATCATAGTTGCATAGGGAATAACCACTGAGGTTATACCATATGATCACGTAGGATTGGTTAGTCACTTGCTAGATAGCTTGTATGCGCATAGGAAATGACCAAAATGCCCTTTTGAAGAATAAATCCGTATTTTGACTAGGTGAACATATTTTTGACATATAATTTGATTTAGTAACATGTTTATGGATAATTGGGCATGTAAAACTTGGCATAGCACATAGTTAACCATCCGAACATAGTTTTACGCTAACGACGCCTTATAGTAGCTTATGTTACCATAATGTGTCGAAATGGGTCAAAAACACTTAAGTAGACTTTCCAATCACAATGTAGGGCCTATTAAATCATACCATATGAGTTCAATTACTCATTTGATTTATAGAACCTCATTCTATCCTATCTCCCGAATTAGGAGCGGATTTATTAACATAGTTACCTATACTAGGTGCCGGTTGATTCCGTGATACTTGGAGCTTAAATTGGTCTTGTTCTCAAGACTAATTAGTAATCCCAAGTGAGTACATTGTTCCCCTCTTTTACCATTTTCAAATATTTTGGGGTGATACACATGTACATATGTGTTACTTTCGTGTATTTCATGCTTTTATGACATAAACATGCTAGTTTCACCTAGTACACTTATAGTACATGCTTTCAATTGTGTTTTGCTATGTATGTCAAGCATGCTAGCACATTGATTTGTTACACATTTGTTGCATATGTTTACTTAGCATATGGAACACATTGTCTTACATGACATTTCTGCTATGTATGTTTACTCAGCATGCTAGCACATTGTTTTACATGAACATTTCTACTAGGCATGTTTACTTAGCATTCCTAGTACATGGTTTTCATAGCATGCTTACATTGGTTATGACATTTGGTGTGTTTAATCGGGATAATAATACATTCATTAACATTGATCACGTCGCTCGGACTTATGTAATGGTACCATAGGAATTGACAACTCCCGTTTCCGACTTCCTAGGTTTGTTTGGAAGTTGGGAATGACAGAATCCGACTACATAATTTAGATAAAACTTTAATTCATTTAAGGGTTTGTCGCCACAGTCGCAAGGCTTGAATGTATGCGATTAACATTACCGCATAAATGTTTGTAATCATAAAGCATTGTTCTTCTGCAAAACATAACATTTGATTTAAACTTAGGTTTATTCAAAAACATTGTTTTGTACATTTTCTATGGGGTTGAGTAGCTACTTGTTATTCACCATACATGACATTTGTTTCACACGAATTGACGCAACCCGCGCGTTGCGGCGGGATACTGATTATGAATGTTTTAGTATCATCATATTAGATAAAAAATTGGTAAGTTTCTTCAAAACGTTCTTTTCTGTTTGTTTAATCCCTTGCCTACAAAACAATGACAACAACGAACTAATATGCCATTGTCATGTTTATATGGTACCTTGAAACACATATACTTATGACTTCGAATCGTAAACAAACTAAATAACATAAACAATAAAAATGAATCCAATATAATAAATTATAAATAAAATTACCAACTTATTATTATTATCCTTGATCTCCTTCAAGCCAACCCACGTGATATCAAGCGAATTAACCACCCTTATCTTCATCTATTGTTTTTTCTGTTTAGGGAAATTTTATTAAAAAATCGTTTTGTTATGTTTTATTTGAGGATTAATATGTTGCCCTGGTATGGGGTTTTGAATATCCGCCCTCTACTTGTGTTCTTTGCGCCATAACGTGAAGGCTAACGATGATAGTAAAATGGGGGGATGACCAGATGCAAGGAAACGGGGAGTTTTATAGTTCTATGTGATGGCTTGATGGCAATTAAACTAAAAAAAGAAACATGTAAGGTTTTATATAAAAAAATATTACTTTCTAATCAGACTATATGTGTGCAAGTTGAAAGTATATTGCCTCACATTGTCACTTGAATAATTCATATGATAAAAGGAAATTAATAGAATATACCATGGGAGCCATGAGAACCCCATAAGATTCAAAAGTGGTTCAAGTATCATAAGCGAACCCTTATTCGGTCCTTTGATGTTCGAACAGTCCCGATGATGAGATGAGATGTTCAGAGTGAAAATTTTATCAAGAAAAGAGGATGTGGCGGTGAATTTGGGACTGCTGCGAAGGCAGGGTTAGGGCAAGGAGGACAAACCGACTGTGGCGGTGCGATTGAGATGATTGCATAAACTATTGTGTAATTGGAACTTACCGCTTACAACGTTTCAAGAGCGCCAACAATTTGATTAGGTATTTTCTTTTCTTTGTCTCCAATTATAGTGACGCAAAGTTTGCAGTGTCAAAAGTGACGCAAAGTTTGCAGTGCACGCTTTGCTGCGCATGACCGTTATGCATAGCGTTGGGTGCACCACCACCATCTTCACGATTACAAAAATAGATTTGAAACAAATGTTGATAGTAAATATTTTCTTGCAGAAAAAAAACAACAAACATTCATTTAATACGTTGTTAGTATTAGCATGAATTAGCGGATAACAATACACAAAAATGCACCATACACATATCTATACTTGTAAAATACACACATAAATATACCAATTAATGTGCATGCATATGTGGCCAGGGGCGCAGCTTTGTGGAGGGCCGGCAGGGGGCGCCCGACCCTCCGAACTTTTCGCTCAGTAGTTCCCGGTATGTTGTTTTTAGGTATATACGTTTTCGTCCCCCCGGTTTTATAATTTTTTTAGGTATATACGTTTTCGACCCCCGGTCAGAAATCTCAAGCTTCGCCACTGTGTGTGGCAACTTTTTGCTAGAAGTTTGAGAAAGATAAATCGCACAACAATGAACGCATGAATCATATACCTTTATATGATTATCAAATATTTCTTAATATTAACTCTTAGGAAATTAATTGTGTTCATTAACCCACATGTTTGAATTTGGTTAATTCAAATCCGGTTCGTATTCATATTTAGTTTCAAAAGTTTCAAATTCGAATAAAATGATTTGAATAGTTCAAAAATCAACTTGATAAACACGCCAATAGAAAATATATATATTTAATGAAATTGTTTGGAATTTAATCATATACCGTGATTACCGTCTAAAAGTTTGTTTTTATGGTATATTATAACTTCACGAAATACTATAAAATTTCATTAACATCTAATTACTATAATAAAAGAAACCAACTTTGGGACACCGATCCCGGGCTAGAGCGGTTTTCCCGCACGGGTGAGCTAAGGGGTCGACTACCAGCCGGTCGAAAGCTGGTGTGGGCTGGACCTTAGGGGGGGCCCGGGGGTCGATCCCGGGGGGCGGAGGTACTTCGTCTAGGTGTGTTCCGCTGAGCCATTCAAAAAAAAAAAAAAAAAAAAAAAAAAAAAAAAAAAATCTAAATAAATAAATAACAAATTAATATTAAATCTTATCATAATTTAATAAAATATTATCCTCAAATCTAAATTGTTAATTTAATATATTTTAAAACAAATACCTCTCTTATCTACTTATCTTATATTAAATATATAAATAATAAATTAATATATAATTTTATCCTAATTTATTAAAAACATAGTTTTCTTTTTATTATTTGGTATACAAAATTATGTTTATTCAACTGGAGTAAAACGCGTGGTTTTTAAGGATATAATTTTTTTTTATTATTTGGTAGATTTTTCAGCCCGACTATACACGGGGACGTTTTTAGTATTTAATATACAAAATTACATTTATTTAGGATATAATTTTTTTATTATTTGGTAGATTTTTCAACCCGACTATACACGGGTTTTTTAAAGATACGACGTTTTTAGTATTTAATATACAAATATACATTTATTTAATCTGTGTAATACACATGGTTTTTAAAGATATAACTCTTTTTTATATCTATTCAACACGTGTAATATATAGAGTTTTTAAGGATGTAATTTTTTATTATTTGGTAGATTTATTCAACCCAATTATACACGGGTTTTTTCAAAGATACGACGTTTTTAGTATTTAGTATACAAAATTACAGTTATTTAATCTGTGTAATACACATGGTTTTTAAAGATATAACTTTTTATTATTTGATATATAAAATTACATTTATTTAACCCGTACAATATACAAGGTTTATAAAGATATAAGTTTTTATTATTTAATATATAAAATTACATTTATTCAACCCGTGTAATACACGGAGTTCTTGTCACACCCCCAAAATCCCACACGCGGAGTACCACCGCTTGGGAGCGTGACATGACCAGGATCTTAACCACCAATGATATTGAACATGTAATATAGTTAAGTATAGCGGAAGCAATTAAGTAAAACCCAAACATAAATGTTAACGTATGAAATATCATAAGTGTTTAGTATGCATTCAAGAATCCTTGTCCACAACGACCCGCTCCTCCTTGTGCAAGCTCCGTACGGTACCTCAGGTCCTGCAAGGCATGCAGCAAATAATCAACAAACTAGTTGAGCGAGTTCACAGAAAGTAAGTTCATAACAGTAATGCGTAAGTTCATCTAGTGGTGAGGGATTCTCACGATTATCCTTAACAATGGGGGATTCCCATTATGGTACTTACTAGACTAGTGCAACCATGTGTTCTTCTTAAACCGAGAACAGGAATACGTACTGGGTCACGTAGGCTTTACGTGACGTGCCCTTCCCCGAGGACAGTGGTACGCGTGGGGGGCTACGTAGGCTTTACGCAGCGTGTCCTTCCGACCCGGAAGACAGTAGATGGTATTGGGTTACGTAGGCTTTACGTAACGTGTCCTCCCGACCCGGGAGACAAATGGTAATTACTTGGTTACGTAGGCTTTACGTAACGTGTCCTGACTATCCTGAGGACGATGGTCTATAGTCTAGTGATTGCGTAAGTACGAGTAATCATATCATATCAACATTCCAACCCAATTCCCAACCCGGGAATCCCATGCCTTGGCTGTGTGAACTCACCTTGGTTTGCTCGGCAGATACACAATAAAAGTTTCTTGAACTAAGATGGTCAACCTCGTCCTAACAGGGTTACCACACGAGTCAGGTTTTTGGCTCATACAATGCACATAATTATCACATAAGTTAGCATATAGGAAACACATACGGATCATGGTAACACGCATCACGTTGTACAGTCTTAGCGTATCCAAACTTGTGTGACCAAAAGATTGGGCTCGCACAAGTCTAACGGCCTTGTGCGAGTCGCCCGTTGATACCCATTAGTACCCGGCCCAATAACACGAAACCCAACAATTAACTTGTGCGATACATGCTGTTCATATAACCTTGTGCGACTAAGCTAAATTGTGCGATTGGCCTTATTACCCAGCCCAACATACGGCCCAAAAGACAAACTGGCAAACGGTCTTGTGCGACTCAAATGTCTTTGTGCGATTAGTTTACAATCCCGGATTTCATGCCCATCTGTTACAAACATTAAGTAGTTTCCAAGTTTGTCCTTTATCAATTAACACCATCATGGATCCTAACAAATCCCTTACTCGATCAAACAAGGTTTTTAATCATTTATCACATAACCCTAGCATCATAATTATGAACAACCAAGCATGATCATTATCGAAGTAAACAACAATGGCCGACAACTTATCAAGTGTTATTATATGCTCCGATTTCATGAGTGTCCAGCCGATTACATGCATGCTAAACGACAAACTCAATTAGTTGACACACCACCATTTGATTTACATGTACACACATATATTTGATCATTACTTTCTCTGACAATACATATGCCTCCAATCTACATATTCAACTATTAAATTTTGTGCAACCTCAATCCCATTGGACCTCTAAGCCACTAACATTTACTTTAATTATAAACCACATATATCCTTCATAGAAGTGGTCGAATGATCTCATGCCGTCAGTTTCATCATCATTATAAACATCATGCAATGCACAAAAAAATCTAATTATTATCAACCTATATTATCAACCAATCAACATAATCATAGCACAATCCAAATCTATAACATGGTGGCCGATTAATCATCTATTAAGCTTTAGATTATTTTCATACTATCTGATTTAATACATACAAAATTAATCGCAGCATGATAACGCATCCCTCGAAAAATATACATGACAAGAGATACTAACCGGTTAGAGAAACAACAAGGTTTTGATCCGAACAAAGAATAATCTTCGGTGGAGAGGGTGTTGTTGCCGTCAAGATCAAAGGAGAGAAGAAATAGATACTAGGGTTTAGTATGTGTGAAGTGTTTTTGCCAAAATATGAGGGGTATACCCTATCCCCATGTGTTATACGTGCAATGGGAGTGGGCCGAATCCCTTAGTGGACTGCCTATGTGTTCCGAGTACAAGCAAAATGGCCCAAATGGCTTGTGCGATCCAAAAGGTGTTGTGCGATCGGCCATTTACTTGCATACATATAATATATACACAACATACATAACACATTATTCACAAGATGCACGTAACATTCATTAATCAAGGTATCACATAGACACGTAACGTTACATCAAAGTAAGTCTAAAGTTCGAGTTGTCACATTATCCCCAACTAATTGGAAATTTCGTCCCAAAATTTGGTATGCACTCACTGAGGAAGCTAGGTAAGTTCAATCGTTCACCGGTTTTTCCTGGGGTGTCACATCCTCCCCCCCGTTGATCTGGAATTTCGTCCCGAAATTCCGAAGTAGTAGCTTCAGTCTCAGCGGTGGTTGCATTGGTTCCGAATAATTGAGGGTACTTTTCTGTCATCCTGTCTTCGCGTTCCCAGGTGTACTCTGGGCCACGTTTGGAGTTCCAACGTACTCGAACAAGAGGGATTCTCTTGTGTTTGAGGACCTTAACATCCCGGTCCGTGATTTCAACTTGTTCCTCGACGAACTGCAACCGCTCGTCGATAGTGAGTTCCTTAAAAGGAATGATGAGGGTTTCATCTGATAGGCACTTCTTTAGGTTCGATACATGAAAGACATTGTGAACTGCCCCGAGTTCAGCTGGTAGGTTCAACTTGTAGGCTACCTTGCCAATCTTTTCTATGATTTCGAACGGTCCAACGTACCGCGGATTCAGTTTGCCCCGTTTGCCAAAACGTACCACACCCTTCCAGGGTGAGACTTTTAGTAAAACCCGGTCCCCAACCTGAAATTCCAATGGCTTTCTACGCTTGTCCGCGTAGGCTTTCTGACGGTCGCGTGCTGCCGCCATGCGTTGTCGTATATGTGCAATCTTTTCTGTGGCGTCCACTACAATCTCTGGACCGGTGATCTGACTATCCCCCACCTCTGCCCAACAGAGAGGTGACCGGCATTTACGTCCGTACAATGCCTCGAATGGAGCGGCTTGAATGCTGGTGTGATAACTATTATTATACGAGAACTCCACCAAAGGGAGATGCTTTTCCCAGCCGTTGCCGAAATCAATAACGCATGCCCTAAGCATGTCTTCGAGAGTTTGGATCGTTCGCTCAGACTGCCCATCCGTCTGAGGATGGTATGCTGTGCTCATGTCTAATCGTGAGCCGAAAGATTTATGCATCGCTTGCCATAGCTCTGATGTGAATCGTGCATCGCGATCCGAAATGATGGATGTGGGCACTCCGTGCCTCGAAACAACTTCTTTAAGATAAACGTCTGCGAGAGTGGAGAACTTATCCGTTTCCTTTATAGCTAGGAAGTGTGCAGACTTGGTGAGTCGATCCACGATCACCCATATGGTATCATTCCCACGCTGAGATCTAGGTAGGCCTGTAACGAAATCCATGGAAATTTCTTCCCATTTCCATTGAGGTATTCTAGGCTGCTGAAGTAGGCCAGCTGGTTTCTGGTATTCGACCTTGACTCTCGCACAGGTCAAACATTTTCCAACGTACGTAGCGATGTGGGCCTTCATGCTAGGCCACCAATAAGTAGTTTTGATGTCGTGGTACATTTTATCCGACCCTGGATGTACCGAGTAGCGAGACTTGTGAGCTTCATCCATTACAAGTTCGCATAGACCGCCATAAAGTGGGACCCAAATACGCCCCGTTACATAGTAGGCGCCGTCTGCCTTCTGTTCCATTTGTTGTCGTGAGCCGCATAAGGCTTCAGCCTTGACATTTTCGTGCTTCAATGCTTCTACCTGAGCATCTCGTATTTGTGCAGGAAGGCTAGACTGAATCGTAAGCTGTAGCGCTCGCACGCGCCGTGGTAGAGTGTCTTTCCGACTGAGGGCGTCAGCCACAACATTGGCCTTGCCTGGATGATACTTGATAGCGCATTCGTAGTCGTTCAGCAACTCGACCCATCACCGTTGACGCATGTTCAAATCCTTTTGCTTAAGGATATGCTCGAGACTCCTGTGATCGGTGTAAATCGTGCACCTGGTACCGTACAGGTAGTGTCGCCATATCTTAAGCGCGAAAACAACAGCTCCCAGCTCTAAATCGTGCGTCGTGTAGTTCCGTTCATGAATCTTAAGTTGGTGTGAAGCGTAAGCAATAACCTTGTCGCGCTGCATTAACACACATCCAAGTCCCCGAATGGATGCATCACAATAAACCACGAAGTCATCTGTGCCCTCTGGCAGAGAGAGGATAGGTGCGCTGCAAAGTCTATCCTTTAAGTGCTGAACAGCAGTCTCCTGGGGCTCTCCCCAGCGATAGGTGACACCCTTCTGTGTCAGTAACGTAAGCGGCTGAGCAATCTTCGAAAAGTCCTTAATAAACCGTCTGTAATAACCCGCCAGACCCAAGAATTGGCGCATTTCCGTTGGCGTACGCGGTGCAGGCCAGTTCCTGATCGAGTCCACCTTGGATGGATCGACATGGATCCCATCCTCGTTCACTACGTAGCCTAAGAAGTGGACTTCACGAAGCCAGAAGTCGCATTTCGAAAACTTAGCGTATAGCTGTTCCTTCCGAAGGAGTTCCAGAATAAGGCGTAGATGCTGCTCGTGCTCCTCCTGACTCTGGGAGTAGATCAGAATGTCGTCGATGAATACTATGACGAACTTGTCTAGGTAGGGTTTGCACACCCTATTCATAAGGTCCATATATACGATAGGTGCGTTCAATAATACCAAACCATCCATCATATCAAACATAAAGTGTAGCAGTTAAAATAATTCATAAAACCCAATACGATTGATGTTCAAACTAAACTTTATTTGAGTAGCAGAAACATAATAATGAAAACCCAAAATAAGTTATAAGTTCAAATATCGTTCATTGCGTCTCCTCGTCCTAACACGAAGGCTCGACCTCTTGCCTCGTTGCCATTGTTGTTGTTGTTTCCCCCGTTGCCCTGGTTATTGTTGTGGTTCTGGTTCTGGTTCAATTGAGAACAATCGCGTTTGTAATGACCTTCTGCTCCACACTGGAAACATCCCCGGTTTCCACGCTGTGGCTGTTGCTGCTGTGGGTTCTGTGGAGCTGGTTGTTGCGGTTGCTGGTCCTGATTTGCAGGCCGTGGGCTCCTACAGTCTTTGGCCTCGTGACCCATCTTGAGACATCTTTGACAACGACCCTTGTTGCACTGGCCGCTGTGATGCCTGTTGCAGTTGTGACACTTGGGGTGAAACCCTTGATACCTTTTCTGTCTAGGACCACCAGAGGATTGCTGACCAGGACTCTGGTAGTGGTCAGTCTTCTGTTGCTGAGCTTGAGACTGAACGGATGCTGAACCTTTGCTTGAATCCCCATCCCACTTTCTTTTGTTGTCACTGGGTGTAGTGGGAGTAGCGGCTGAAGTGGTAGCACTGATGCGTTTGGGTAAC
Source organism: Helianthus annuus (assembly GCF_002127325.2). Lineage (NCBI taxonomy): Eukaryota > Viridiplantae > Streptophyta > Magnoliopsida > Asterales > Asteraceae > Helianthus > Helianthus annuus. Next base: position 19,805,157 of record NC_035435.2, on the reverse strand, counting down.
TTGTTTTGATCCACCGCCTGATCCGTGAGGCGATGAGCAAGACGCTGAATGTCTTGGATGTTATCGAGGTTAGCCGACGTAACGTGGCTCTGAATCTCTGGCGCAAGTCCCTGGAGATACAACTCAATGCGCTTCACTGGAGGGTCCACCATAGTTGGACACAGAATGGCCAGTTCGTTTGACCGTTTCGTATAGGCTTCAATCTCTGACCCCGTCATTTTCAAGTGATAAAACTCGTTTTCCAGCTTGTGAATGTCGTCACGCGTGCAGTATTCCCTCTTAATGAGTTCCTTGAAGTCGTTCCAGGGTGTGGCGTTAGCAGCTGCCAACCCTAAGATCTGAACTTGGGCGTTCCACCAAGTTAGTGCTATTCCTTCTAGCGTGCCAGTGGCGTATTTCACCCTGCGAGCCTCAGGGCATTCACACATTTCGAAAACTGACTCTAGCTTCTCGAACCAGTGGAGGAGTCCAACTGCTCCTTCAGTGCCACTAAGGTACTTGGGCGACAGTCCATGAAGTTCTTAAAGGTGCAAACTTGCTGCGCTGGTTGACCTATTGTGTACGAATAGGGCAAAGTTTAAATACGAGGGCTAGTTTAGGAATGTAGGATCTAAAGATCCTAGCGTAAGTTATAACTACAGGATATACTACCTGCTTGAGCAGCTGCAAGTGCCGCAGCAACTTGAGCTTGAACGAGAGCCTCTAGCTGGGCTTGAGTCATGTTGATTCGTCCAGACATGATCTTCATAGTAAAAGGTAACGTAAGTGAGAGTGGTTCGCGAGTAGGGCGATGACAGAAAAGTGTAAGCACGTAGGGATTCTCATGCTATAGTGTCATGTGTATCTAAACGTAATGCGAGCAAAGTTCTAAGCAGTTCTAGCATACAAGCAATAAACATAAACCTTATTACCTAGGATGTCGAGTCTTGCACGTGGAGCGAAGCGTCGTTGTGGATCGTTGAGAGCACTGTTCTGGTTATAGTCTGGTTTTAATAAAAACGTTTTCCCATATTAAAACCAAGTTCTCTATAACCAATGGCTCTGATACCAATCTTTCACACCCCCAAAATCCCACACGCGGAGTACCACCGCTTGGGAGCGTGACATGACCAGGATCTTAACCACCAATCATATTGAACATGTAATATAGTTAAGTATAGCGGAAGCATTTAAGTAAAACCCAAACATAAATGTTAACGTATGAAATATCATAAGTGTTTAGTATGCATTCAAGAATCCTTGTCCACAACGACCCGCTCCTCCTTGTGCAAGCTCCGTACGGTACCTCAGGTCCTGCAAGGCATGCAGCAAATAATCAACAAACTAGTTGAGCGAGTTCACAGAAAGTAAGTTCATAACAGTAATGCGTAAGTTCATCTAGTGGTGAGGGATTCTCACGATTATCCTTAACAATGGGGGATTCCCATTATGGTACTTACTAGACTAGTGCAACCATGTGTTCTTCTTAAACCGAGAACAGGAATACGTACTGGGTCACGTAGGCTTTACGTGACGTGCCCTTCCCCGAGGACAGTGGTACGCGTGGGGGCTACGTAGGCTTTACGCAGCGTGTCCTTCCGACCCGGAAGACAGTAGATGGTATTGGGTTACGTAGGCTTTACGTAACGTGTCCTCCTGACCCGGGAGACAAATGGTAATTACTGGGTTACGTAGGCTTTACGTAACGTGTCCTGACTATCCTGAGGACGATGGTCTATAGTCTAGTGATTGCGTAAGTACGAGTAATCATATCATATCAACATTCCAACCCAATTCTCAACCCGGGAATCCCATGCCTTGGCTGTGTGAACTCACCTTGGTTTGCTCGGCAGATACACAATAAAAGGTTCTTGAACTAAGATGGTGAACCTCGTCCTAACAGGGTTACCACACGAGTCAGGTTTTTGGCTCATACAATGCACATAATTATCACATAAGTTAGCATATAGGAAACACATACGGATCATGGTAACACGCATCACGTTGTACAGTCTTAGCGTATCCAAACTTGTGTGACCAAAAGATTGGGCTCGCACAAGTCTAACGGCCTTGTGCGAGTCGCCCGTTGATACCCATTAGTACCCGGCCCAATAACACGAAACCCAACAATTAACTTGTGCGATACATGCTGTTCATATAACCTTGTGCGACTAAACTAAATTGTGCGATTGGCCTTATTACCCAGCCCAACATACGGCCCAAAAGCCAAACTGGCAAACGGTCTTGTGCGACTCAAATGTCTTTGTGCTATTAGTTTACAATCCCGGATTTCATGCCCATCTGTTACAAACATTAAGTAGTTTCCAAGTTTGTCCTTTATCAATTAACACCATCATGGATCCTAACAAATCCCTTACTCGATCAAACAAGGTTTTTAATCATTTATCACATAACCCTAGCATCATAATTATGAACAACCAAGCATGATCATCATCGAAGTAAACAACAATGGCCGACAACTTATCAAGTGTTATTATATGCTCCGATTTCATGAGTGTCCAGCCGATTACATGCATGCTAAACGACAAACTCAATTAGTTGACACACCACCATTTGATTTACATGTACACACATATATTTGATCATTACTTTCTCTGACAATACATATGCCTCCAATCTACATATTCAACTATTAAATTTTGTGCAACCTCAATCCCATTGGACCTCTAAGCCACTAACATTTACTTTAATTATAAACCACATATATCCTTCATAGAAGTGGTCGAATGATCTCATGCCGTCAGTTTCATCATCATACAGAAGTACAAGCTATCAATTCTTTTTCTAGATTGGAATCCATGCCGCCTGTGTGGTGACACGGGGCCGAAAATATAAACATCATGCAATGCACAAAAAAATCTAATTATTATCAACCTATATTATCAACCAATCAACATAATCATACCACAATCCAAATCTATAACATGGTGGCCGATTAATCATCTATTAAGCTTTAGATTTTTTTCATACTATCTGATTTAATACATACAAAATTAATCGCAGCATGATAACGCATCCCTCGAAACATATACATGACAAGGGATACTAACCGGTTAGAGAAACAACAAGGTTTTGATCCGAACAAAGAATAATCTTCGGTGGAGAGGGTGTTGTTGCCGTCAAGATCAAAGGAGAGAAGAAATAGATACTAGGGTTTAGTATGTGTGAAGTGTTTTTGCCAAAATATGAGGGGTATACCCTATCCCCATGTGTTATACGTGCAATGGGAGTGGGCCGAATCCCTTAGTGGACTGCCTATGTGTTCCGAGTACAAGCAAAATGGCCCAAATGGCTTGTGCGATCCAAAAGGTGTTGTGCGATCGGCCATTTACTTGCATACATATAATATATACACAACATACATAACACATTATTCACAAGATGCACGTAACATTCATTAATCAAGGTATCACATAGACACGTAACGTTACATCAAAGTAAGTCTAAAGTTCGAGTTGTCACAGTTCTAACCTAGTAACATTATAAACTAACATATTAGACATAAATTTCACAAATTTGAGATAACCATAAATTTCAATTGCAAGTGCCCCGATTTTGAATTTTAAATGTATAGAAAAAATAAAACATGGAGACTGAATATGGAAACAAAATCAAACATATGAACGTGCAAATGCACTTAGACTAAACATATTTTTCAAAGAATGAAATTTTGATGGATATATACACATCTTCAAATTCCTCCAACAGATGCTTCATCTGCGTTTTGGAAACATAGTTCACCATAAGGAGATGACAATCAAATATACTAACACCCGCGAAAAAAGAAGGAAGATTATTGAAAAGAAAATGTAAAAACTCACGGTCGTGTTCATCTTCTTTGTCACTGTTTGTTTGTTCTTCGTTCCAATAAAATGCTCTTAAAAATCGAAAATGGAACGATGACTTACAACACTAATAAATTCCTGCAAGAATATAAGCAAAAATCACAAACACATGATTATTCAAGTTCGATTCCCAAATTCTGTTTAAAACCGTAAACAGAAGAATCGAACATCTACGAACACGTTACCTTATGTGAGTCTGCAGATTAAAACGGTTATTTACGAAACGGAAAGAACGATTGCAATTCATGCGTTGATGAAGAAAAGGAGAAAACGGTTGAAGAAAGAAAGTGAAATCGCAGTTAATTTAACGGAAACGGCGGTGGTGAAGATTGTTAATGACGGTTACGAACTGAGGAAATGGAAATGGAGTATTTGAGAATGGAGATGATATAATCTGTCAATAGAAAATCCATAAATATATTAGTTAATTAATACTTTTATTTTAGTATTGATGGGATGATGTTGGTTTGTATATGTAGATAATTAATTTTGAAGCGGGATATGATGGCTTTTTTTCTTGAATGAAACGGTGCGTTCCAATTAAATGATGTGATGGTTTTTAAAGGAAACTTAAGTTGCTAACATAGAAATTGTCAGTAATATGTTTGCAAATTAATAATTAACGCAATGGATGAGATCAATTCAGAATAGTAGTTTTCCTTTCATATTGATGTGGATGTGCCTCTTCTCTTGTTCTACAATCACTACCCACAGATTGTGTATGGGTTTTCCAAAACAAACAAATTTATGTGCAAAGGATTTGTGGGTTAGAGAATTCTGTGATCAAAACAAACCAAATAAAATCTCAGTGACATATTGCGATTTTGTAGGATTATTTTTACAATTTGCGATTCAAGGCGGGGAAAGATGATAAACGTGGGATGTTTGAATCGATTGATTATAATATAAAGAGATATACCTTTAATGTTGAAATTGAATAACGAATTACAATGATCATATTTCATTCAGAATTAAGTATAAACATATCATACAATGAAATACAAAGGAATTAAAAAAATAAGAAGGATGATTACTATGAAGATTGTGGATCATTAATATGGTGGGCGTTTGGATAACTAATATGTTGATAGAATAACAAATAGTTGAAGATACATGGTAAATATGATGATAGTTTTATTTTTATATTCAATATATATACCTTATGCTAAGATACATACTCTACTCTTGAAAAGTCACAGGAATCATATTGAAATGAATTGACGTGTTGGTTCGTTATAAACATGAATCAACCATTGTGTCTTTTCAAATAGATCAAATTGTTAGAGATGTTAACCATCACAACCTTTCATAGAGTATCACCATGAATCAACCATTGTGTCTCTTCGAAAAGGTTTAAAAAAAGAATGGGTAAAGGTGGTAACCCTTCATCCAAATCATTGTGTCTTTATCCAAACTATTGTGTCCCAAGTTATTTAAGATAACTAAAGGGTGTGACTTTTAAAAAATGAGACATAACCCAAGTTGCTAATTGTATAAGGGTATAATTGGTATCATCACATAGTTTAAGCAGATGATTTCCTACTTGCTATGTATTTCATTAGTTATACATTAGTTATACATGATACAGTTATACACATGACATTATACATGGTTTATACATAAACATTTTGACATTTAACATAGCATTTTGGCTGGTTATTGATAAGTGACTTATGTAACGGGGCTATGTGTTATATGATAAAAGCATGGTGGATACGCCGCTGGTACTTCCTATATATAAGTGCTTTTATCGTATCATACATTGTTGCGTTATCTAAATCACTTGGGGCTAGACATGAAACATTTTATACAAACACATGACATTGTTTTACAAATTACACACTTTATACAAATTTCGTTTATACTTGGTTATTCATTTAACCATGCATTATCCTTCTATTATCATTTGATTTTCATATTGATTTTTACATGGTTTTACAAAAGAAAACATTTTACAAGGTTCATGACTACATTTTATTAAACACTTCCTTCGAATACAAGTCATGAATCTGCATAAATAAAACCTATGTATCTCACAGGCATTTTTATGCTGACGTACCTATTTTTACATGTGTTTTTAGGTGCTAATGCATGATGGTGTTTGTGCTTCACTTAGGCGGACTCGGGCCTTAGTGACTTAAAAGACAGTTATTATGTTATTTTAGTTGAACTCAAAGACAATGTAAACTTTAATCTTAATAATACATAACTTTAATTGCCATGGTTGTTGAAACAATAATTATGTCGCTACTCACCTCCCCGGCGTTTCCGCCACGGTTTTGTTGTTTTAACGCGGCCGGGGTGTGACAGAAGAGTTGGTATCAGAGCCAATGGTTATAGGGAATTAGGTTATTAGAAATGCTTTGACCTAGACTATAACTTTCTAGGACCCTAACACAAGTTTACTTGTGTTTAGATTTTAAAACAATACCCGTCACCTATCCTTAGGTGATTACCAAAACTTGAACACAATTTTCCAAAATGATTTTGAAATCAATCATCTATCCTTAGATGATTTCTTTTGGCCTTGTGCCTTCCAAAATTTTCAAAATATCGTCAAAGTTTTGGGTCTAAATAATGTGAACACGTGCAAACTGGAAGGGTGAATGCCTGTACCCTGAGTTTTCTGTCTAAGGCTAGAGTGTTCGTATAAATCCGCAGTATCGGACCAGTCACTCTTACCTGGGAACTCTTGGGGTGAGTGTTTACTTATAGGCGAGCATGTCTTCGGTAATACATTATTATGACTCATTTCCTTTGATTTGTCACGGTGTGTTGTTTGTTTGCTTTGTGGTAACAAACAAATGACCACCTTCCTTGCTTTTTGTCGATTTTATTATTATCTCATTTTCATCACATCATCTCACTCGTTTTCTCTCATGTTTCCTCTTTTAGAATGCCTCCTCGACGTAACGTTCCTCAACCTGATGCCGAACTGGCAGCTATTATAGCACAGCAGATGGCTGCTATGCTACCTGGTCTCATGACTCAAATAAATCAAGCCACCAATAACAATGTTAATGCACCTGCTCCGTACAACTTTAAACAGTTTAACTCAGCTAAACCGCTCAAGTTTAGTGGTACCGAAGGAGCAACAGGGCTTCTCCAGTGGTTTTAGAGTCTTGAGAGCACTTTTCGCCATGTTCAGTGTCCGAACAATCGTAAGGTCGAGTTTGCTTCAAGCATATTTCAAAAGAGGGCTCTTCCCTGGTGGAATGGGGTAATGAGAGATAGAGGTGCTGATGTTGCTTTGGGTCAGACATGGGAGGAACTCAGGGCTCTCATGATGAGAGAATTTTGTCCTCGTCACGAGCAGAGGGCACTCGAAGATGAGTTCAACGATCTGAAGCAAGTAAGTGGTGAACACCGGGCTTATACAGACAGATATGAGGAGTTAAGCTTGCTCTGTCCTACAATGGTCACGCCTTTGGATAAGGCAATCAAGAGGTACATAGACGGTTTGCCAGATCCTGTTCAGGATATTGTCACTGGCAGCCACCCCACTACCGTCCGACAGGCCATTGAGCTAGCTGCTTCCCTTACTGAATCGCAGATCAAGAAGGGTAAACTCCACAGGAAGGGAGACAAAAAGTAGAAACAGTCTGATAGTACCAAGGAGAGTAAGGGCAAGAAGACTGCTGAGTCTTCAAAGAAATCGAGGAAGCGTAAGGCTTCCAAGAATTTCGCGGTCACTACTCAGACTAATCAGGCTGCTCCCAATCAGGCTGCACAAAATCAGGCTGCACAACCTGCTGCCAAAAAGCAGTATGCGGGAAATGCACCTCTGTGCAATCGATGTAATAGCCACCACCAACCACAGTTGCAATGTCGAATCTGCACAAATTGTGGCAAGTCTGGTCATCTTGCGAACACCTGCCGTTTTGCTTCTAATCCGAATCAGGCAGCTCAAAACCAAGCAGCACAAAACCCTGCCCAGAATCCTACACGACCTCACTTTCCGCCTGGTTCACGTTTCAACTGTGGGGATCTGACCCACTACAGGAACAAATGCTCGAGGTTGGCAAATGCAAATCAGGCACCCGCTCGTGGTAGAGCTTTTAATTTGAATGCAAATGAGGCACGTGCGGATAACGAAGTGGTGAACGGTACGTTCCTTGTTAACAACCATCCTCCTTCTGTTCTATTTGATTCGGGTGCCGATAAGAGTTTTGTGTCCTTAGCATTTGAGCCTATGCTTGCGATGACTAGAACAAGACTAGGAAAGCCCTTGACAGTAGAAGTAGCTAGTGGTGAACCCGTTATACTCGACTCTGTTCTTCGAAATTGCCAGTTGAATCTCAATAACCATCTTTTCCCTATCGACCTCACACCCATGCAACTCGGGTGCTTCGATATTATAGCAGGAATGGATTGGTTATCAAAGTACCATGCTGAGGTGGTATGTTTTGAGAAGTTGGTCCGTATACTGCTTTCGACTGGTGAGATCTTAGAAATTCATGGGGAGAAACCTGCTAGTAGCCTTAAACTCATGTCTTGTACCCAAGCCCGCAAATATCTACGCAAGAAATATGTTGCTTTCTTAGCACATGTTGTAGAGGAGAAAGGCGAGGGTACGACTATCCAAGATATCCCTGTTGTTCGGGATTATCTAGAGGTATTTCCTGAAGAATTACCTGGTTTACCCCCTGTGCCCCAAGTTGAGTTTCGCATAGATCTTGTTCCTTGTGCAAATCCCATTGCTAAATCACCTTATCGTTTTGCACCGTCTGAGATGCAAGAGTTATCTAAGCAGCTTCAGGAGCTATCTGACAAAGGATTCATCCGTCCAAGCTTTTCCCCTTTGGGCGCTCCTGTCCTATTTGTGAAAAAGAAAGATGGATCATTCAGGATGTGTATCGATTACCATGAGCTTAACAAGCTTACCATCAAGAATCGATATCCCCTACCTCGCATTGATGATCTCTTTGACCAGCTACAAGGTGCTACTTGCTTTTCAAAGATTGATCTGCGTTCTGGGTATCATCAACTTCGAGTTCTCGAGAAAGATATTCCCAAGACAGCTTTTCGTACGCGTTACGGTCATTATGAGTTCACAGTTATGCCTTTCGGTTTAACTAATGCTCTTGTTGTTTTCATGGATTTGATGAATAGGGTTTGTAAACCTTATTTGGACAAGTTCATCATCGTCTTCATTGATGATATTCTGATCTATTCTAAGACTCGAGCTGATCATGAACAACATCTTCGTCTTACAATGGAGCTCCTAAAGAAAGAAGAGCTTTTCGCCAAATTCTCCAAGTGCGAATTCTGGCTTAAGGAAGTTCAATTTTTGGGGCACATTGTCAACGAACAAGGTATACATGTAGATCCCGCCAAAATCAGTGCGATTAAGGATTGGGATACTCCTAATACTCCTACCGAGGTTCGTTCATTTCTTGGTCTAGCGGGTTATTACCGCCGTTTCATTGAAAACTTCTCCAAGATTGTGGTTCCTCTCACTGCTCTAACTCAGAAAAGCAAACCTTTTGAGTGGGGATCCAAATAGGAAGAAGCTTTTCAGACCTTGAAACAGAAACTATGCGATGCACCTATTCTATCTTTGCCCGAGGGTAATGACGATTTTGTCATGTACTGTGACGCATCCAATTTAGGCCTTGCCTGCGTTCTTATGCAAAGAAACAAAGTTATAGCCTATGCATCAAGACAGCTGAAGGTACACGAGAAAAACTACACCATTCATGATCTTGAGTTAGGTGCAGTAGTTTTTGCTCTCAAAATCTGGAGACACTACCTTTATGGTACAAAGTGTGTAGTGTTTATTGACCACAAAAGTCTCCAGCATATTTTCAATCAGAAAGAACTTAACATGAGGCAACGACGTTGGGTAGAGCTCCTAAACGACTACGATTGCGAAATTCGCTACCATCCTGGTAAGGCGAATGTCGTGGCTGACGCATTAAGTCGTAAGGAACATGTCAAGCTTCACTGTGTTCAGGTTCGATCTGACATTCAATCCCGCATAATTCAGGCTCAACATAGTTGTGTTACACAAGACTTGATGGGTAAAGAGTTACCGTGTCACACAAATCCTGAGCTTGAACTGAGAGATTTTGGGATTTTCTATTACATGGGCCGTTTGTGGGTCCCAAGTATAGACAATCTTCGCACCTTGCTTATGGATGAAGCTCATAAGTCTCGTTATTCTATTCATCCTGGTGCAAACAAAATGTATAAGGATCTTCGAACCCAGTATTGGTGGCCGGGTATGAAGAAAGGCATTGCCTTATATGTTTGCAAATGCCTTACTTGTCTAAAGGTTAAGGCAGAACATCAACATCCCTATGGACTTTTGGAGCAACCAAAGATTCCGGTTTGGAAATGGGAAAACATTTCAATGGATCTCATTACCAAGTTACCGCGCACTAAAAAGGGTCATGACGCCATTTGGGTGGTTGTTGATCATCTTATAAAGTCAGCACATTTCTTGCCGATCCGTGAGGATCTATCAGCTGACAAGCTTGCCAAGATATATGTTGATGAGATTGTATCTCGACATGGTGTTCCGTTGAACATTATATCTGACAGAGATGCTCAATTCTCGTCTCGCTTTTGGAGAACCATGCAATCTGCTATGGGTACCCAACTTCATTTGAGCTCAGCGTACCATCCGCAGAGAGATGGTCAATCTGAGAGAACAATCCAGACACTGGAGGATGTGCTTAGAGCGCGTGTAATTGATTTTGGTGGTAGTTAGGATTCGCATCTACCTTTGATCGAATTCTCCTACAACAATAGTTATCACTCCAGCATCAATATGGCTCCTTTCGAAGCTTTATACAGTCGAAAATGTCGTTCACCGGTCTGCGGAATGAGATAGGTGAAGCTCAGTTTACTGGACCTGAACTCATTCTAGAGACTACAGATAAGGTCAAGAAGATTCGTGAAAACCTTCAGACAGCTAGAAGCCGTCAGAAGTGTTACGCGGATCGATGACGCAAGCCCTTAGAATTTCAAGTCGATGATCACGTCCTACTCAAGGTATCCCCTTGGAAAGGTGTGATTATATTTGGAAAGAAAGGAAAACTTGCACCACGCTATGTTGGACCATTCAAGATCGTTGAAAGAGTCGGAAAAGTAGCCTACAGATTAGAGCTACCTCCTGAACTTGGAAATGTTCATCCAACATTCCACGTGTCCAATCTCAGAAAGTGTTTAGCTGATGAGAACCTCCACATACCACTTGATGAAATTCGTGTTGATAACACGATGCATTTTGTTGAGAAACCTGTGGAAATAGTGGACCGTACATTTAAACAGTTGAAGGGCAAGCGGATTAAATTGGTCAAAGTTCACTGGGAATCTAAACGTGGCCCAGAATTTACTTGGGAGCGTGAAGATCAGATGAAAGCGAAATATCCGCATCTATTCTCACAAGTTTCCTCTAAATAAATTTCCGGACAAAATTTCCTGAAGTAGGGGAGATTGTGACATCTGTGCTTGTGATATCATTATACAAACTCTGAACAATGCAATATTAATAAAACAATGTGTTTTGATCCCAATATTTGTCATTTAAGTTTGATTTTATGCACGTGTTGATTTTTGATCGATTTTGAACTCTATATCGCTTTCTGGAAAGTTATACGCGAACTGGTGCGTAAATGTAATCAGTTTAATGCGACAAACACTCCGGAACAGCATCATAAACTTAACATACCTTAAATAACCTTTACATAACTTAGAAATAAGTTTTGAAGGCTTTGGTATGGCAAAAACAAGTTTATTCGCTCTCAGGGACTATTTGCGTCAACTTGCAAAAGTATGCCTTTTCGTAAGGAAACGTACTGTCCGGAACTTGATCATTAGTTAAACATACCATATATAACCTAAACATGGCTTAGAAATAAGATTTGATAGGTTCGGTGTGCAAAAACATGCTTATATGATCCTACAGGGACTAAAAGTGTCAAAAACGGCGTAAGTTTGCATTTTCGCGCATATCTTACGTTCTGGCCATATCTGGACACCCAAAAATTTATGTAATCATTAAAATATTTTATGTTAGTGATTGGCATTATAAAATTCCATTCGTCGCTTAATTTGGATCGTTTTTGCATTCGTTACGGCTTTCGTCGTATTTAACCGAACAACGCGATCGTACTACCAAACGAACCGACATCCGAGATATTTTTGAGCATGTTTTGAGTTCCCAATACTTTAACATCATTTTAGAGCCTTGAAATGAGGTTAACGGGGCTTAAACGTGTCAAAAATGGGCCGAAATGCAAGTTTCTAAGCTGTAGGGACCAAAACTGCCAATCTGCCAAAGTTGGCCAGACGGGGCGCGTAAGCCTTAGCCAAGTCTTACGCGGGGTGCGAGGGCATGTCAGACAGAAGCATTGAATCTGGTCATTTAGCTCGTTTTTACTGGTTTTGATCTCTTGTTTTCAATGCTAGGGGCTGGTTTGTGTGTTCTCCAAGTCCCCCAATCCTTCCATGACACTTGTATGGCTTGGATCATTGCCTTTTCTCCAAGGAATGATCCTAACGGTTTGCGAAAAACTATATATAGCCATCCATTTCTCTTGTTTCTTTGCTCATTCATTCTTCTCTTCTCTACCATCTGATTTGGGAGGCTCCCTCAAGTGTTTGGAGCTTTCTAATCTGATTGGGAACTTGGTTTTCTTGTAGAAAAGATAGCAAGGACCCATTGTAAGAATTCTTTCATTCTTTTTATTGTTTTCCTAGTTTGAAAGTCAAAAATAGTTTGACTTTTAGTTTGACCAGTCAATGGTCAACGCAAAGTTCGGTTGAACTTTGCAAGGTGATTGTAATCACGTTGGTTATAGTCCTTAGTGACTATAGCCACTGATTACCACGTTAACTAGGTATAGTGTCGAGTCAAAGTTTCGGTCAAAATGCGTTTTAGCACGCATTTTGCAATGGAACTACTTTAGAGTATCAAAACACTTTGTTTTGATACCAAATCAGTAGGTTAAACATGTTTTGACATGTTTAACTCGACACTATTAGTTTAGTGCTTGTTTAGGGTCGTAAGGTAAGAGGTCTAAACAACCGCTTAGACTTTCGAACCCGACCCGTTTGGTCGATCTTTAGGATCCGACCAAGCTTAGTTAGTGATCATAGTTGCATAGGGAATAACCACTGAGGTTATACCATATGATCACGTAGGATTGGTTAGTCATTTGCTAGATAGCTTGTATGCGCAAAGGAAATGACCAAAATGCCCTTTTGAAGAATAAATCCGTATTTTGACTATGTGAACATATTTTTGACATATAATTTGATTTAGTAACATGTTTAGGGATAATTGGGCATGTAAAACTTGGCATAGCACATAGTTAACCATCCGAACATAGTTTTACGCTAACGACGCCTTATAGTAGCTTATGTTACCATAATGTGTCGAAACGGGTCAAAAGCACTTAGGTAGACTTTCCAATCACAATGTAGGGCCTATTAAATCATACCATATGAGTTCAATTACTCATTTGATTTATAGAACCTCATTCTATCCTATCTCCCGAATTAGGAGCCGATTTATTAACATAGTTACCTATACTAGGTACCGGTTGATTCCGTGATACTTGGAGCTTAAATTGGTCTTATTCTCAAGACTAATTAGCAATCCCAAGTGAGTACATAGTTCCCCTCTTTTACCGTTTTCAAATATTTTGGGGTGATACACATGTACATACGTGTTAATTTCGTGCATTTCATGCTTTTATGACATAAACATGCTAGTTTCACCTAGTACACTTATAGTACATGCTTTCAATTGTGTTTTTCTATGTATGTCAAGCATGCTAGCACATTGATTTGTTACACATTTGTTGCATATGTTTACTTAGCATATGGAACACATTGTTTTACATGACATTTCTGCTATGTATGTTTACTCAGCATGCTAGCACATTGTTTTACATGAACATTTCTACTAGGCATGTTTACTTAGCATTCCTAGTACATGGTTTTCATAGCATGCTTACATTGGTTATGACATTTGGTGTGTTTAATCGGGACAATAATACATTCATTAACATTGATCACGCCGCTCGGACTTATGTAATGGTACCATATGAATTGACAACTCCCGTTTCCGACTTCCTAGGTTTGTTTGGAAGATGGGAATGACAGAATTCGACTACATAATTTAGATAAACCTTTAATTCGTTTAAGGGTTTGTCGCCACAGTCGCAAGGCTTGAATGTATGCGATTAACATTACCGCATAAATGTTTGTAATCATAAAGCATTGTTCTTCTGCAAAACATAACATTTGATTTAAACTTAGGTTTATTCAAAAACATTGTTTTGTACATTTTCTATGGGGTTGAGTAGCTACTTGTTATTCACCATACATGACATTTGTTTCACATTGGTATCATCACATAGTTTAAGTAGATGATTTCCTACTTGCTATGCATTTCATTAGTTATACATGATACAGTTATACACATGACATTATACATGGTTTATACATAAACATTTTGACATTTAACATAGCATTTTGGCTGGTTATTAATAAGTGACTTATGTAACGGGGCTATGTGTTATATGATAAAAGCATGGTGGATACGCCGCTGGTACTTCCTATATATAAGTGCTTTTATCGTATCATACATTGTTGCGTTATCTAAATCACTTGGGGCTAGACATGAAACATTTTATACAAACACATAACATTGTTTTACAAATTACACACTTTATACAAATTTCATTTATACTTGGTTATTCATTTAACCATGCATTATCCTTCTATTATCATTTGATTTTCATATCGATTTTTACTTGGTTTCACAAAAGAAAACATTTTACAAGGTTCATGACTACATTTTATTAAACACTTCCTTCGAATACAAGTCATGAATTTACATAATAAAAACCTATGTATCTCACAGGCATTTTTATGCTGACGTACCTATTTTTACATGTGTTTTCAGGTGCTAATGCATGATGGTGTTTGTGCTTCACTTAGGCGGACTCGGGCCTTAGTGACTTAAAAGACAGTTATTATGTTATTTTAGTTGAACTCAAAGACAATGTAAACTTTAATCTTAATAATACACAACCTTAATTGCTATGGTTGTTGAAACAATAATTCTGTCACTACTCACCTCCCCGGCGTTTCCGCCGCGGTTTTGTTGTTTTAACGCGGCCGGGGTGTGACAGTTTATCCCCATCTGTGTAAATAAATAAAATCCGGTGTTTCTAAAACTCTGATATTTTTCCTAACTCACGGTCCTGATGAAATTTCCGCTGCAATGTTTTTAAAATAAAAAAAACCACCGGTACCACTTGGTTGCTCGCGGCTCCCGATTCCGTCCAGGGTGGGGTCGGGGGTCGTGACAGAAGGTGGTATCAGAGCCCCTGATTTACGCCTATAGGTGTTGTGCTAATAATACCTAACCATATATAAAAGAGTTAGGAAATTGCTATTAACTGGTAGCACACATGATAGCATTTAGACTTAAACTTAAGAAAAGATGCCTTAGTATAAGCTTCGAGATAAGTTAAATACTTATGTAAATAAAGTGTGATGGGTTTTGGTATGCCCTGAGGATGATAACTAGAACGTTGCAAGTATATTAAATAAACAATAACACTTGACCACTGTTATTTCTTATTTATTGGTACTACTTTGTTCTAGAATATGATCCGTCATATGAATACTAATTTGCTTAGTCTTTGTTGAAAGTCATAATGCACTTTCCAAATCATGATTTAAGAAAGTTCTATTTATGGGAAAAATGAATTTCTTCTCCGGCAAGACTGGGTATGGTGTAGCAGACTCTCCAGCTTGTCCGGATATACTGGGGTTACCTCTCCGGCTAGAACCGGGTAAGCAGGTATATAATATGTCAAACAAGTGACAAGATTTCCCTAAATAGTATCATGACCTGATATCTGACTTGTTTTTTTTGGAAATAAGAATCTGTTAAATACATGGACCTTATGAAGGGTATGTATATTACAGCATGTGAAATATATGATTATATAGATATGTATATCTATAAGAAATTCCAAAAAACCATAACAATTGATAATTAAGAATAAAGCACAAGCATATGTGTCAATAATAAATCTAGATTTCTTTATCAGAAATCTCTTGCATATATCTATAATTCCGATATCAAACATTATTTCGTTTGGTCATATGTCTCGTAACTCCTGTGACAAAATAAACGACGGGAACCCTTTAAGTTGGGACGCCATCAAAAGTATCCGTAAAGTTGTGCTAGTGTACAAGAAAACACATGAAACTTAAATTATCCGTCGACAGACGTTGAAGTATATCACACACGACTTTCAAGGCAAGACCTTTGGAAAATATGATTGGGCACGACAACAACAATGCCAATCCCGGCAGTGGGAGAACTACTGATAAAAAAGCGGCACTTTGCCACATGATCCTACAAACGACATGAATCTCGCTGAGGTACATTGGAAACAAGATTTCACAACCATCGGTGCACAGTCTAATCAGAGTCATAATTATTAGCATTACAAAAGAAGTCACATACCTTTACAATTCCCCTATTTCATTTTATTCGACATTCCCTAGTAATGTCACTTAACACCGGTTATCACACAAAACTTCCAGATAAAATTCTTAAATTCCTTTTGTTAAATTCAGACCTATGCACATAGTGAATAGACTTTTGCATTTCTACTCTCCTAATGGTCATCATAAAGATTTCTTTCATAATCACGAATATTTAATTGGTTGTTTCATTTCTTGGTAAATCCACACATGCACTATTTATTGCGCATGTGGTTAGTTGGATTATGAAGACCATTGGAGGGCTTCATTCCAATTTGTTGTTTTATCAAAACTCAAATATCATTTCGCTATACTTGATCTTTGCATTGTAAATCGTGTTTTCGCAAAACGATGACTCTTTGATTTCAAGTCAATGAATTTCTTGAAAAACTCGATTTTCTTTTGAAGGGTATACATGGTTTTTGTTGTGACCATGTCAGAACTTTCTTATTGATACATGAACTCGTTGTGTTTAAACCAAGTTCAATTGTTTGAACTTGCTCACAATACGTATTCAATTCAAAGGTTCCGTATGATGAATTAAAACCATCATCTTCGAAATAATCCCAACAAGCACTTCAATTGTCTTGAACCATAACATGCTTGTTTGATCTTCCACTTCATTTGAATTGTTTCTTTAATCACGATCACCTTGTGGTGACGTTTTCACAAATCTGAAGCTTGCACTTATCTCGTTTGCACACATCATATACGGGTTTAATTATTTATTTATTTATATTGATTCCACTTTGTTGGTTTATCATATTCAAGCAATCTTAACACAATCGTATGTTAAGATAATGATACACAAATTCATAACATATTTCAGTGTATCTGTTAATGGTTCTTACAACATAAATCGAGCCTTTCGTAATATTTATTGGTTTATCATCTTCAATAAAAAAAACATTATTCAATTTTTTCAATTTCAATCAAAAATCCTACTAGATTGTTTGAAACAAACATTCGAATTTACTTCGTTGAACTTTCATTTGGTTTCAAGCATGGTTAACTCATTCAGTCACCGCTATTATTATTTCGATTACTCCGACACCTTTTGGCGTCGGTATAGACTTGTAGCTTGAGCTAATCTATATATACCTTTCACTTGACTCATCCTTGAAAGTGCTCTTAATACAACTATGTGTTAAGACAATGATACACTAAACTTTGTTGTATTTCGGTGTATCCTTGCAAATCAATAAATGTCAACATATTGATTTTTCTCAGTTGACAAATCATTTTTCCGTGCTTCTATTTTCATTTGAGTTGTTGATTCTGAGTCTTCCTCAATTAACAATCAAAGTAATTTTTCCTTTGACAATAAATTTTGTTTATTCTAAAAATCATTCACAACTTGTAAATATTCGATTTAGACATCTATTCATCATATATCTCTTTTGGCTTAAACCTAGTCACCTTGGAAATTATATCATTTCACCCCATTTGTTTGACATTGATTTCTTGAATTAATTCAGTTAAACCATCGAGTCCTATTTATTGTACAACTCATATTCACAAAATTTGATATTTTGATTTTGTATTGTTTACTTTAATGTTGTATTTATTTACTAAGACGCAACATAACTCTAAAAGAGATATCGTAGCCCAAATCTCGAGGACGAGATTTAAAACAAGGTGGGGAGGATGTAACATTCCCATTTTTATCATATAAGAATTTTAGGGTTATTTAAATTTATTAGCCACTAGTAACTAGTTTATTTTTAATTATTCGACCCAAATAGTTTTAAAAACTATTTTTAGTTGGTTGAAATGTTATAATAATTTATTGGCCTGTATACGGGTGACCTTTCTATTAAAATAAAAGTATATAAAAAAACATATATTATTTACCGGTAAGTTGACTATTAGAAATATGAAGTACCTAGACGAGCCTAGGAACCGTTTAATTATTAAATTATAAAAATACATGAAATTTGAACCTACTCTATTTTTAATGAAACTTGTTTCAAAATGTACATAAAAATATTCTTGTTCTAAAGACATGTTTATTGTTTTGTAAAAATATCATATTTTAGAAGTTATACACGCCAAATAAGTAAAGTAGTTAAATTAATAATAATAATAATAAAACCCAACAAATGAAATCCCACAATTTGAAGGAACCTGTCGTGTCCTCTTTCCAATTTGGTGTCCCATTTCAAAATTTTCTACTTGTCCATTGATTTCATAAAATTTCTACATGTACATTAAAAAAATAAAAAAATAAAATAATATTAAATATTCCAATGAAAGATGTCGTGTAGGCTAGTGTACGTGTCATCAAGACAAATTGAAAGGAATAATTCTACAATTTGAAACTTGAAATACTGGACGTGTGGACATATGTGTAGGTAGTAGCATTAATACATGCTGATACGTGTAGCCATATGATATCTCCAAAGTTTATGAAACTAGTATAAATAAGACCACCATGTCTCATAACAGATTACCCAATTCTTTGGCATCCCTCTAAGATGTCGCCCACTTTCTTTTTCTCTAAAAAGAAGATATATTGTTTATTTCTTTAAACAATAATAATAAAGCCCTGCCTCGTTTTAAGTATTTTAATTCCCGATCACCGCTACCCTCTCCGATTGATCTGAGCCCCATAACGCATGTCAAGGCTCTGCCTGACTAAGTTAGTTAGGGTTCTGTCTCATGACATAGGGACAAGGTTGAATTAGGGGTACTATACTTAACACGAGTGCAAATATATATATATATATATATATATATATTTTAAAATTGCTCGGGAGTTATACCCAAAAGTTATACCAGGAGGCTTTCTAGTTGAACCTGTAAGTAAAAACCTAGACCCCTGAAACCCTATTGTGCATGAAAATTCAAGAAATCAAGATTCCTGGTGCTCAGGCGGGCCGCGTAAAGAATAGGCAGAAGGTCACGCAGGTCGCGTCAACATGTGTTTGACCGGATAAGCGTTCCCAGGCCACGTGGCATCCACTTGGCAGACCTACTGGTGACCCAGCAACCCTATGCGTAGACTAGGTGGCCACGCGGGCCGCGTAAGGGTCGAGCCAAGGCTCACGCGGGCCGCGTGAGACCCAATTTTCAGCTATAAATAGAGCGGGTCATGAACAATTCACTGGTGTTGATGAAACTTTCAAAATCAATCATATTCTCCGCAAATTTACTTTCAAATTAGTAGGGAGCTGCTACGATACAGGGTATTAACTCAATCGCTGCTATGATTCAATGTCCGATCGATTGAAACTATCCAATGAATGTTTAAGTGCTGCTCAAACTTGGGTTATACTTTGTCATTCGTCGTGAATTCGATGGATGTTTAAGTATTGCACTTTGTCATTTGTTGTGAAGGTTTTAATCTCGTGAGTTATCGTAAAGTTGGATTCAAGTTACTAACCAAGTTTTCGTGTGCATTGATATTTTAAATTAGGATACAAGGCTAATCAGTAGGCTATAACTCTGCCCGTATAAATCTTTCTCTTTTCTCACAGTTTGTGAGTCATTCTCTTTTTACCAAACTTGTTTTCAAAATCATGATTGTTTTCGAAGTTATAATTACAAGGATTAAGTCTTTGTATTCTTCAATTAGAGCCGGTATGTGGGGTTTTGTATACATTACTTGATAACCGTCACCATTGGACAACGGGTTAGCCAAGGGGTGATATGACCATAGTCACAGACACCATTGGACAACGAGATAGCCAATAGGTGGTCTAGTGACAAATACCGTGGGTATATGGTTGATATATATAAACAGTGTAATCGCTCTTAATACTGTAAATTATAACAATGCGTCGTTTTAGAAAAAAAAAATGATTCACCAGTATTTCCTGCTGACAAAACTTTTTTAAAACGCATTTCAGGTAATTACAGTAGATCGGAATAAGAGCTGGATACGGCACCAAAAAGGCTTATAGAAGTTGCTTGATTTATCAAGTAAATAAAATTAAGAAAAGTTGTTTTATGTAATCGGGTTTATCCCATATTAAAAGCTACCTTTATGAAATGTGGGTTTATCCCCATCTGTGTAAATAAATAAAATCCGGTGTTTCTAAAACTCTGATATTTTTCCTAACTCACGGTCCTGATGAAATTTCCGCTGCAATGTTTCTAAAATAACCACCGGTACCACTTGGCTGCTCGTGGCTCCCGATTCCGTCCAGGGTGGGGTCGGGGGTCGTGACAGAAGGTGGTATCAGAGCCACTGATTTAAGCCTATAGGTGTTGTGCTATTAATACCTAAGCATATATAAAAGAGTTAGGAAATTGCTATTAACTGGTAGCACACATGATAGCATTTAGACTTGAACTTAAGAAAAGATGCCTTAGTATAAGCTTCGAGATAAGCTAAATACTTATGTAAATAAAGTGTGATGGGTTTTGGTATGCCGTGAGGATGATAACTAGAACGTTGTAAGTATAATAAATAAACAATAACACTTGACCACTGTTATTTCTTATTTATTGGTACTACTTTGTTCTAGAATATGATCCGTCATATGAATACTAATTTGCTTAGTCTTTGTTGAAAGTCATAATGCACTTTCCAAATCATGATTTAAGAAAGATCTATTAATGGGAAAAATGAATTTCTTCTCCGGCAAGACTGAGTATGGTGTAGCAGACTCTCCAGCTTGTCCAGATATACTGGGGTTACCTCTCCGGCTAGAACCGGGTAAGCAGGTATATAATATGTCAAACAAGTGACAAGATTTCCCTAAATAGTATCATGACCTGATATCTGACTTGTTTTTTTTAGAAATAAGAATCTGTTAAATACATGGACCTTATGAAGGGTATGTATATTACAGCATGTGAAATATATGATTATATAGATATGTATATCTATAAGAAATTCCAAAAACCATAACAATTGATAATTAAGAATAAAGCACAAGCATATGTGTCAATAATAAATCTAGATTTCTTTATCAGAAATCTCTTGCATATATCTATAATTCCGATATCAAACATTATTTCGTTTGGTCATATGTCTCGTAACTCCTGCGACAAAATAAACGACGGGAACCCTTTAAGTTGGGACGCCATCAAAAGTATAAGAATTTCCAATACGTTACCATAAACTATTAACGCAAGTAAGAAGCATGTAAAGTTGTGCTAGTGCACAATAAAACACATGAAACTTAAATTATCCGTCCACAGACGTTGAACTATATCACACACGACTTTCAAGGCAAGACCTTTGGAAAATATGATTGGGCACGACAACAACAATGCTAATCCTGGCAGTGGGCGAACTACTGATCAAAAAGCGGCACTTTGCCACATGATCCTACAAATGACATGAATCTCGCTAAGGTACGTTGGAACAAGATTTCACAATCATCGGTGCACAGTCTAATCAGAGTCATAATTATTAGCATTACAAAAGAAGTCATATACCTTTACAATTCCCCTATTTCATTTTATTCGACATTCCCTAGTAATGTCACTTAACACCGGTTATCACACAAAACTTCCAGATAAAATTCTTAAATTCCTTTTGTTAAATTCAGACCTATTCACATAGTGAATAGACTTTTACATTTCTACTCTCCTAATGGTCATCATAAAGATTTCTTTCATAATCACGAATATTTAATTGGTTGTTTCATTTCTTGGTAAATCCACACATACACTGCTTGTTGCGCATGTGGTTAGTTTGAATTATGAAGACCATTGGAGGGCTACATTCCAATTTGTTGTATTATCAAAACTCAAATATCATTTCGCTATACTTGATCTTTGCATTGTAAATCGCGTTTTCGCAAAACGATGACTCTTTGATATCAAGTCAATGAATTTCTTGAAAAAGTCGATTTTCTTTTGAAGGGTATACATGGTTTTTGTTGTGACCATGTCAGAACTTTTTTATTGATACATGAACTCGTTGTGTTTAAACCAAGTTCAATTGTTTGAACTTGCTCACAATACGTATTCAATTCAAAGGTTCCGTATGATGAATTAAAACCATCATCTACGAAATAATCCCAACAAGCACTTCAATTCTCTTGAACCATAACATGCTTGTTTGATCTTCGACTTCATTTGAATTGTCTCTTTAATCACGATCACCTTGTGGTGACGTTTTCACAAATCTGAAGCTTGCGCCTATCTCGTTTGCACACATCATATACGGATTTAATTATTTATTTATTTATATTAAATCCGCTTTGTTGGTTTATCATATTCAAGCCATCTTAACACAATCGTATGTTAAGATAATGATACACAAATTCATAACATATTTTAGTGTATCTCTTAATGGTTCTTACAGCATCAATCGAGCCTTTCGTGATATTTATTGCTTTATCATCTTCAATAAAAAAATATTATTCAATTGTTTCAATTTCAATCAAAAATCCTACTAGATTGTTTGAAACAAACATTCGGATTTACTTCGTTGAACTTTCATTTGGTTTCAAGCATGGTGAACTCATTCAGTCACCGCTGTTATTATTTCAATTATTCCGACACCTTGTGGCGTTGGTATAGACTTGTAGCTTGAGCTAATCTATATATACCTTTCACTTGACTCATCCTTTAAAGTGGTCTTAATACAACTATGTATTAAGACAATGATATACTAAACTTTGTTGTATTTCGGTGTATCCTTGCAAATCAATAAATGTCAACATATTGATTTTTCTCAGTTGACAAATCATTTTTCCGTGCTTGTATTTTCATTTGAGTTGTTGATTCTGAGTCTTCCTCAATTAACAATCAAAGTAATTTTTCCTTTGACAATAAATTTTGTTTATTCTAAAAATCATTCACAACTTGTAAACATTCGATTTAGACATCTATTGATCATATATCTCTTTTGGCTTAAACCTAGTCACCTTGGAAATTATTATATCATTTCACCCCATTCGTTTGACATTGATTTCTTGAATTAATTCAGTTAAACCATTGAGTTATATTTATTGTACAACTCATATTCACAAAATTTGATATTTTGATTTTGTATCGTTTACTTTAATGTTGTATTTATTGACTAAGACGCAACATAACTCTAAAAGAGATATCGTAGCCCAAATCTCGAGGACGATATTTAAAACAAGGTGGGGAGAATGTAACATTCCCATTTTTATCAAATAAGAATTTTAGGGTTGTTTAAATTTATTAGCCACTAGTAACTAGTTTATTTTTAATTATTCGACCCAAATAGTTTTAAAAACTATTTTTAGTTGATTGAAATGTTAAAATAATTAATTGGCCTATATACGGGTGACCTTTCTATTAAAATAAATGTATATAAAAAAACTTATATTATTTACGGGTAAGTTGACTATTAGAAATATGAAGTACCTAGACGAGCCTAGGAACAGTTTAATTATTAAATTATAAAAATACATGATATTTGAACCTACTCTATTTTTAATGAAACTTGGTTCAAAATGTAGATAAAAATATTCTTGTTCTAAAGACATATTTATTGTTTTGTAAAAATATCATATTTTAGAAGTTATACACGCCAAATAAGTAAAGTAGTTAAATTAATAATAATATAATAATAATAAAACCCAACAAATGAAATCCCATAATTTGAAGGAACCTGTCATGTCCTCTTTCCAATTTTGTGTCCCATTTCAAAATTTTCTACTTGTCCATTCATTTCATAAAATTTCTACATGTACATTAAAAAAAATAATAAAATAAAATAATATTAAATATTCAAATGAAAGATGTCGTGTAGGCTAGTATACGTGTCATCAAGACAATTTGAAAGGAATAATTCTTCAATTTGAAACTTGAAATAGTGGACGTGTGGACATATGTGTAGGTAGTAGCATTAATACATGCTGATACGTGTAGCCATATCATATCTCCATAGTTTTTGAAACTAGTATAAATAAGACCACCATGTCTCATAACAGATTACCCAATTCTTTGGCATCCCTCTAAGATGTCGCCCACTTTCTTTTTCTCTAACAAGAAAATATATTGTTTATTTCTTTAAACAATAATAACAAAGCCCTGCCTCGTTTTAAGTATTTTAACTCCCGATCACCGCTACCCTTTCCGATTGATCTGAGCCCCATAACGCATGTCAAGGCTCTGCCTGACTAAGTTAGTTAGGGTTCTGTCTCATGACATAGGGACAAGGTTGAATTAGGGGTACTATATTTAAGACGAGTGCAAATATATATATATATATATATATATATATATATATATATATATATATATATATATATATATATATATATATATATATATATATATATATATATATATTTAAAACAGCTCGGGAGTTATACCCAAAAGTTATACCAGGAGGCTTTCTAATTGAACCTGTAAGTAAAAACCTAGACCCCTGAAACCCTACTGTGCATGAAAAATCAAGAAATCAAGATTCCTGGTGCTCAGGCGGGCCGCGTAAAGAATAGGCAGAAGGTCACGCGGGCCGCATCAACATGTGTTTGACCGGATAAGCGTTCCCAGGCCACGTGGCATCCACCTGGCAAACCTACTGGTGACCCAGTAACCCTACGCGTAGACTAGGTCACCACGCGGGCCGCGTAAGGGTCGAGCCAAGGCACACGCGGGCCGCGTGAGACCCAATTTCCAGCTATAAATAGAGCGGGTCTTGAGCAATTCACTGGTGTCGACGAAACTTTCAAAATCAATCATATTCTGCTCAAATTTTACCTTCAAATTGGTAGGGTGCTACTACGATATAGGGTATTAACTCAATCGCTGCTACGATTTAATGTCCGATCGATTGAAACTATCCAATGAATGTTTAAGTACTGCTCAAACTTGGGTTATACTTTCCCGTCGTGAATTCGATGGATGTTTAAGTATTGCACTTTGTCATTTGTTGTGAAGGTTTTAATGTCGTGGGTTGTCGTAAAAGTTGGATTCAAGTTACTAACCTAGTTTTCGTGTGCATTGATATTTTAAATAAGGATACAATGCTAAATAGTAGGCTACAACTCTGCCTGTATAAATCTGCAATGTGAGTCCATTCTCTTTTCTCACAGTTTGTGAGTCATTCTCTTTTTACCAAACTTGTTTTCAAAATCATGTTTGTTTTCGAAGTTATAATTACAGGGATTAAGTCTTTGTAGTCTTCAATTACAGCCGGTATGTGGGGTTTTGTATACATTACTTGATAACCGTCACCATTGGACAACGGGTTAGCCAAGGGGTGATATGACCATAGTCACAGACACCATTGGACAACAAGATAGCCAATAGGTGGTCGAATGACAAATACCATGGGTATATGGTTGATATATATAAACATTGTAATCGCTCTTAATACTGTAAATTATAACAATGCGTCGTTTTAGACAAAAAGAATGATTCACCAGTATTTCTTGCTGACAAAACCTTTTTAAAACGCGTTTCAGGTAATTACAGTAGATCGGAATAAGAGCTGGATACGGCACCAAAAAGGCTTATAGAAGTGGCTTGATTTATCAGTTAATTAAAATTAAGAAAAGTTGTTTTATGTAATCGGGTTTATCCCATATTAAAAGCTACCTTTATGAAATGTGGGTTTATCCCCATCTGTGTAAATAAATAAAATCCGGTGTTTCTAAAACTCTAATATTTTTCCTAACTCACGGTCCTGATGAAATTTCCGCTGCAATGTTTTTAAAATAACCACCGGTACCACTTGGCTGCTCACGGCTCCCGATTCCGTCCAGGGTGGGGTCGGGGGTCGTGACAACCATTAATCTAGTTTGGACCTAGGTACAGAGGGTTAGATCCAATGTGTTTTGGCAAGCCCCACTCTTGGTCGTAGACCCATACAGAAGAGTGCGTTTGTGTCCCAGTCGATGGTAGTCGACACGAAATCGTCTAGGTTTGGATTGCTTCCTATTTCATCACACATATTAATGTCCTTGCAAAACATTAATGATCAACGATTTCATTTGATGCTTTACATACTACAACTTACATTTTAAATACATCTTTTATAACTAACTGCATGAATTCGCCAACTTTTGTTGATGTTTTCCAAACTTAACATGTATTTCAAGGAATTAATGGACCATGTCGGGATTCATAGTCAAGATAACAAGTACCGGAACTCCATGCCATCTTTTGGAGGGTTTATCTATTATATCCCGCCTCTTTGCGGCGATATGATGGTTTAAACCTTAGTAGTTTTTTTTCATTTTGATGTATGAAACAATAACACTTTACTTTTATGTTAATGGTTTGTAACCGAAACACTAAACTCATGATGTAATGTTTTGAAACACTTATGTAATGGCAATGGAGTATGTTTTATTCATATAGTTTGTTCATGTACATCGATATTTATGCAATGAAAACCATACTGATCACACCTCGCGCTTCCGCTATGAGCGGGTGTGACAACAGGGACATGCCATCATTTGAAGGAATCCAAACGATAGATGCTATCGTTTGGAACATAACACAAGACTATCGTTCGGATCATGCATGAAAGCCATCATTTGGAATATATACAACATGCTATCGTTTGGGATATAACGCCATCGTTTAGCTTATCAAACGATACAAGTCATCATTTGACAGTGATAGTACATTTGAAGAGGTACATGTGAACCTGCTTGAAAGAGAAGACATTGACAAAGAAGAGAGTTGCTGAGAATCCTCCGCTTGCATTCTTTTCAACAAGATTTTCAAGCAAAGTTGATTGTGATTAAGAAGAACAAAAGAACCCAAGTTTGAAGATGAAAAGATGAAGTATCTTCCCATAGAGACATGATATCGACATCTATTTGATAAAGACAACACAAACCTAGGGGGATATTGCAAGGCCGTATAATTTAGCAGGTTTACGCTTATCTTTATCAAACACAATTAATAAGCTATTGGGCTTAGTTTCTAGTGGGTTAGATTGTATTTGGATAAGCCATGTGGACTAAATTAGTTGTATTGGGCTTGGGTTAGGCCATGTGGGTTGAGTTCATAGTAGACCCTATATAATGACATATTTAGTTCATTGTTAGGGTTCGCACTTTAGAAACAAATCAGTTCTTCTTAGTATTTTCGAGATAGTGTAACCGTGTACTAGACAATCCTTGAGGTTATGTGCATGTTTTGATCATATAATCAATTGATTGTTCTTGTTCTTCTACACTTTTCTCAGTTTTCCGCACTTTGATTAGTGTTTTGTGATATCCGATTGAAGTTTTGAGACTCACAATTCTATTTTATTAAATGTTTTCAAACCCAAAATGTTTTTTAGTTATGCTTACGGTGATTAAGTTTTTGTATTATGAAATTACTGCCGGTGTGTGGTGTTTTGTATATACTACTTGTCTAGTGTCACTATTCGATGACGGGTTAGCCAATAGTAATATAACCACAAGCACAGGGATTGGCCTCAGTAGCAATTCTGATTTGAGTAATTGATAGATACAAAAAATGTAAAAACTCTTGATACTGTAATTATAACACTATTTTTTTGTACAACTGAACGAACTCACCAGTATTTTTCGCTGACCAATTGTTTTTAAAACGCGTTTAAGGTGAATTACTGTGAAGTGAAGAAAAGTGTCGTGAAGCACTTTAGCGTAAATAAGTGGCTATGTAAAACTAAATAAAACGTCTTTTTGTAATCAAGGATTTCTCAGAGAAATTCCTTTATGTAAATATAGGTTCTACCCCACAGTTTATGAAATGAAAATTTGGTTTTTTTTCCTTACACCCGGTCCTGAAAAGTTTTCCATTGCGAACCTAATAAACACCGGTACCACTTGTGTCTGCTCATGGCTCCCGCCCGGGGTAGGGTCAGGGGACGTGACAGTTATAATGATTAATTGATGCCCATGGAGTATGATAAACTGAAATCTAGATGTTAATTGGATCATAATCGGACATATTAACTTGATAAAATGAGAATATATGGATAAATGATGTTTACTTGTGTAATTAGAAGTATCATAAAAATCCATGCTTACAAGGTGTTTGATAAATTGCCTAATTGAAGTGTTATACAATAGTAATGGGACAAAACTTGATGAGAATCATATGTGATGATTCTTGACAAAATTTGTGATAATGATTCTTATAATGGCAAATTAACTATTAGCCTGGTTTTTCACTATAGGCGACTCGAGCGAGAAGGCGAGTGATAAAGCCGGGAGCGATACGCGACTTAAAGGGAAGCTCTAAGGTACGTGGCATGATGCATCGTAGGATTTCATTAATAATTTGTATTGATATATGTTGATAAATGAAGTAATACTTGTGAAATTTGGTTCATTCTTAAGTGATGGATGTCGCATGGATGAACTGAATGGATAAATAGAGAATAATGTTGTGTTTGGTTGATTTGCAAGTGATGGATTTCACACGAACAACCAAATGGGTCAAAATAATAGACAATGATATGTTTGGCTACTTCACAACTGATGGATTTCACTCGAACGCCCAAAATTATGCAAATGCGTAAACCGAACAACGGGAACATAGGTTATAAATGGCAAATCTAAGATACTGGTCAAAATAAGCTTCTCGTTTGGTTAAAATAACTAAATGGGTCAAAACAAAGCGAAAATGCAAGCTGGGTAACCGAAGCGTAAACGCAAGTTTAATAAACTCGGAGGAGGGTTAAGATCTATAAGGAATTGATCCTTACCTTAGAAATGTGAGTAATACAGCTAAATAAGATAACAGGTCAAATAATGGCATAATGTAATTTTAAGCTGATAGCATAAAGTGTAAGAATTCATTAATTTGGATGGCGGATTTTAAGTCTAATATGTGGGTGATTGAATTACGATCACGTAGAAACAAACTTGAGGTTAAACGGATAAGTATATAAAAAGTTATGGAAGTTTTCATGTTAAAGGGTAAAACAGGAAAACAAGATTCAGCATTGTTGTACCGTAACCTACGGCTGACTGCCATAGGCTACGGTTGTAACAACCCGACTTTTCGGGTTATTACTTGTATCTGACATTTCTTACTTAATTGACTTGTACTCTCGAGATTCCGATTATCGCTAACGGGTTAAACTACATTTTTAAACTATACTTTACAATGCGTTCACAATGCTTATTTCTCACGCAGTTATCACATCTAAATGCTATTTACAACACATACTATTTAAAACGCTATCTCAAGGCAAACACAACGCAAATTCAAAACGCCGCTCTACTTTTATGCATCTTAGTTATTATGAGTGTTAATTGTGTGATTACTTGTTTAATGTTATGTGATTACTTGTTTAATGTTATGTGATTATAGTTATAATGATTAATTTATGCCTATGGAGTATAATAAACTGAAATCTAGATGTTAATTGGATTATAATCGGACTTATTAACTTGATAAAATGATAATATATGGATAAATGATGTTTACTTGTGTTATTTGAAGTATCATAAAAATCCATGCTTACAAGGTGTTTGATAAATTGCCTAAGTGAAGTGTTATATAATAGTAATGTGATAAAACTTGATGAGAATCATATGTGATGATTCTTGACATAATTTGTGATAATGATTCTTATAATGGCAAATTAACTATTAGCCTGGTTGTTCACTATAGCCGACTCGAGCGAGAAGGCGGGTGATAAAGCCGGGAGAGATACGCGACTTAAAGGGAAGCTCTAAGGTACGTGGCTTTATGCTTCGTAGGATTTCGTTAGTAGTTTGTATTGACATATGTTGATAAATGAAGTAATACTTGTGAAATTCGGTTCATTCTTAAGTGATGGATGTCGCATGGATGAACTGAATGGATAAATAGAGAATAATGATGTGTTTGGTTGATTTGCAAGTGATGGATTTCACACGAACAACCAAATGGGTCAAAATAATAGACAATGATATGTTTGGCTACTTCACAACTGATGGGTTTCACTCGAACGCCCAAAATTATGCAAATGCATAAACCGAACAACGGGAACGTAGGTTAAAAATTGTAAATCTAAGATACGGGTCAAAATAAGCTTCTCGTTTGGTTAAAATAACTAAATGGTCAAAACAAAGTGAAAATGCAAGATGGGTAACGGAAGCGTAAATGCAAGTTTAATAAATTCGGAGGAGGGTTAAGATCTATAAGGAATTGATCCTTACCTTAAAAATGTGAGTAATACGGCTAAATAAGATAATGGGTCAAATAATGGCATAATGTGATTTTAAGCTGATAGCATAAAGTGTAAGAATTCATTAATTTGGATGGCGGATTTTGAGTCTAATATGTGGGTGATTGGATTACGATCACGTAGAAACAAACTTGAGGTTAAACGGATAAGTATAT
Source organism: Helianthus annuus (assembly GCF_002127325.2). NCBI lineage: Eukaryota > Viridiplantae > Streptophyta > Magnoliopsida > Asterales > Asteraceae > Helianthus > Helianthus annuus. Next base: position 19,774,579 of record NC_035435.2, on the reverse strand, counting down.
AAAAAGTTATGGAGTTTTCGTGTTAAAGGGTAAAACAGGAAAACAAGATTCAGCATTGTTGTACCGTAACCTACGGCTGACTGCCGTAGGCTAAGGTTGTAACAACCCGACTTTTCAGGTCATTGCTTGTATCTGACATTTCTTACTTAATTGACTTGTACTCTCGAGATTCCTATTATCGCTAACGGGTTAAACTACATTTTTAAACTATACTTTACAACGCGTTCACAACGCTTATTTCACACGAAGTTATCACATCTAAACGTTGTTTACAACGCATACTATTTAAAATGCTATCTCAACGCAAATGCAAAGAAAATTCGAAACGCAACTATACTTTTATGCATCGTAGTTATTATGAGTATTAATTGTGTGATTACTTGTTTAATGTTATGTGATTATGTCAACGCAACGCAACTTAACGCTTACTCGCAACTCGCTTAAACACAGGGCAACGCTTAACGCATGAAACGAAAGTTGGAAAACTAACTCGCACCACGCGGTTGTCCGAATGGACATCCGACCGAATGGACATCCGTTTGGATGACCATCCGATCGGATGGCCATCCGACCGGACACCCATTCAACACCTCGCACTCCTCCACCGACATAACCCTCCTCTCACCCAGTAAATACTCGTTGTACACATCCCTGTCACTGATTTGACAGATCCATCTGACCAAACACTCCCAAGTCACTTTCAGGCACTCTTTCCCTCGATTCAAGGCTATTTCGTAAGTAGTTCCCCTCAAATCTTGTACTTCCATCATCACTACACACTTCTCCATCATCTTCTCCATTAAAATCACTGGTTTCTTCTTGAAATCGTCTTATTTGGACTATTTGAAAGTGGTTCTCACTTAGTTGCTTATGTAAACTGTTGTGTGACATCATCTCGTCAAGATTAGTTCAGATCAAAAGGATTTCCACACTTTTTAACTAAATCTCAGCAAGATTTCAACATTTTCAATCGTTTTCAAACAGTTCTTCAACTTTTATCGACATTCTACTCAAAATCGATGGAATCTAGACTCATTCAGACTCTCTCCTCATTTTCTAGTTGAGAGCCGGCTTGAGAACGGATTTCCACTAGAGAGATGACCGATTAACGGGTCGAACATGAAACTCCATCATGAACAGTGAACCCGATCGAATGGGGTGATTCCCATCCGACCGAATGAGCTGGACTTGGTGTGCTTCCGTTGTTTGACACGTCATCACGCCGTCTCCGTTAAAACTCAACTTTTGAACTTAGAAAACTTTGTGAAATTTTCAACCAACAGCTTTCCCACTCGAGTGGCCATCCGATCGGATGACCATCCGATCGAATGACCATTCGGCCAGGTGACTTGTCCTTTGTACTAACTCTTGTTCGAAACGATTTGACCAAACTTCAAACTACAAATTTTCTCGATCGAATAGTCATCCAATCGAATGGCCATCCGACCGGATGACTTGGCATCCATACTTAACATTGTTTAAATGCTACAACAAAAACTTCAAAAGTTTTCAAAACGATACACAAACACCCACATCTCATTCGAATGGGTACTCATCCGTTCGACTCGTATTTCGACACTTATCACATATGACGCACTGTTTGCACACTGTTTAACGCTTACACTACTGTTCTATGCTCAGGCTAACTTCAATGCGCTCCCTTCAATCCAAATCTGTGTTTACTAGCAAAACACGCATTGTGAGTATACTCGAACCATTTTTCGCTTAACGCACTTTTGGGTGTTACATACGTTCTATATCAATACACAACGCACACAATACTCGAACTCTTTTATAAACACTAACCGCTCTCGCATGCTATACGTGATTCGATGAATGCTTGTATGTTATGTGTCACACCCCGACCACGTAAAACAACAAAACGTGGCGGAAACGTCGGGGAGTGTTGTAACAGAATCATTGTTTCACAACCATGGAATAAATAGTTTCGTTTTATTGAATTATTTGAACTAAATGTTTTGATACAAATAGATAAATACAACTATTATCCTCCAAGTTTTAAAGTCGCTAAGGCCTTGTCCATTCCTATGTGAGATTACACCAATATCATCATCAAGCATCATCAACTATGTACCTGAAACACATGTGAAAATAGGTACGTCAGCATAAAAATGCCGGCGAGTACATAGGTTTTGTATGAGTTTCAGATTCATGGCTTGTTTTACATATTGCAATACTAATTTAAAAACCTTGTTTTGAAAAGTATAGTATTGCGACATAAACAACCAACTCAAATCAAATTGGTTATAATTTATAAAAATCTCGTAGCCATGATTCCTAACCCCAAAACATTTGTTTAATTAAATCCAGAATTTGTAAATCGTTTTAGGAATAAAAACTCGGATAGTATAATATATTGTTGGAAAAAGAAAAACCTTGTATTACGACTTTGTTTTGTTTACCATTGCCCAAGTGATCTAGATAACGCAACGATGTATAAGGTATTAAAAGCACTTATATATAGGAAGTACCAGCGGCGTATCCACCATGCTTTTAACACATTACACCCGCCTCGTTATCTAATCACTTCCCTAACCCAACGGTTCAAACAGATTTCAAACAGTTCATGTCAATCAATGGTTACAAACGGTTCATATAGTCAAGTAGTCACAAATGGTTCATATAGTCCAACGGTTACAAACGGTTCACATAGTCCAACGGTTCACCTAGTCAACGGTTCACATAATGAACGGGTACTAATGGTTCACATAGTCAAATGGTTACAACGGTTCAAAATGTAAAACAATGTGTCCATATGCTGGATGAGCATATGCGACAAAATGTAGTACATGGAAATCAATGTGCTAGCATGTTAAGTGAACATACATAGCAAAACATATTGAAATCGTGTACTAATAGTGTACTATTGAACATAGTAAGTATATGATATAAAAACATGAGAAACATGAAAGTATCAAGTAGGCACATGTGTTCCACCCCAAAACAGTTTGAAAACAGTAAAAGAGGGGACTATGTACTCACCTGAGGGTGCTTAGAAGTCTTGAACAACAACCAAGCAAAGCTAGAGTGATCAGGGAATCAAACGGCACCCTATATAGGTAACTATGTAAATAACCGGACCTAAATCGGGAGATAGGATAGAATGAGGTTCTATAAATCAAACGAGTGATTAAACTCGTATGGTATGATTTAATAGACCTTACATTCTGATTGGAAAGTCTACCTAAGTGCTTTTGACCCGTTTCGACACATTATGGTAACATAAGCTACTATAATGCGTCGTTAGCGTAAAACTATGTCCGGATGGTTAACTATGTGCTATGCCAAGTCTTACATGCCCAATTATCCCTAAACATGTTACTAAATCAGATTATATGTCAAAAATAAGTTCACATAGGCAAAATACGGATTTTAGCTTCAAAAGGGCATTTTGGTCATTTCCTATGGGCATACAAGTTAACTAGCAAATGACTAACCAATCCTATGTGATCATAAGGTATAACCTCAGTGGTTATTCCCTATGCAACTATGATCACTAACTAAGCTTGGTCGGATCCTAAAGATCGACCAAACGGGTCGGGTTCGAAGGTCTAAGCGGTTGTTTAGACCGCTTACCTTACGACCCTAAACAAGCACTAAACTAATAGTGTCGAGTTAAACATGTCAAAACATGTTTAACCTACTGATTTGGTATCAAAACAAAGTGTTTTGATACCCTAAAGTAGGTTCCGTTGCAAAATGCGTGCTAAAACGCATTTTGACCGAAAATTTAACTCGACACTACACCTAGTTAACGTGGTAATCAGCGGGTATAATCACTAAGGATTATAACGAACGTGATTACAATCACGTTGCAATGTTCAACCGAACTTTGCGTTGACCAAAGGCTGGTCAAACTGATAGTCAAACACTTGTTTGACTATTTAGACTAGAAAGCAAATAAAAGAATGAAAGAAGGCTCACCCAAGTCCTTGCTATCTTTTCTACAAGAAAACCAAGTTCCCAAAATGATTAAAAAGCTCCAAACACTAAGGGGAGCTCTCCAAATCAGATTGTAGAGAATAGAAGAAGAAATGAGCAAAGAATGAGGAGGAGAGCATGGCTATTTATACTTGTTGGAGGTTCACAAGATCATTACACATGTTTGTGTAACCTCCAAGCATAAGATCCTAGCCATACACTTGTTTGATGCAGGTACAAAGCCTTGGGGAGGTGGTAACTTGCTCACCACACCAAGAATTTTGCATAACAGCCCTTGAATTATCAAACAGATTGCAAAAATCAACTTTTTGGAACTGGGCATGCTGATGCGGCCCGCCTGGGATATGGGAGGGGGCTCACGCGGGCCGCCTGACCTTCCCAGATCAGCCAAAGTTTCAAAAATGGCAGCTTTAGTCCCTGCATGCATTCGAGTCCATTTCAGGCCTTTTTGACCCCCGTTAAGCCATTTTCAAGGCTCCACAAGGTCAATAAAGTTTAGAGGACTCAAAATATGCTTGGAACACTCTCGGATGTCGGCTCGTTTGGGCGTACGGTCGCGTTGTTCGTTAAATTACGACGAAACTCAAACGGACGTAAAAATGAACCAAATTGAGCGACGAATGGAATTTTTGCATGCCGATCACTAAAATAAAAATATTTTAGTGTGTACAAAAATTTTGGATGCCCAGATGTGGCCAGAACGTAAGTTATGCGCGAAAATGCAAACTTACGCCGTTTTTGACACTTTTAGTCCCTGTAAGATCATATAAGCATGTTTTTGCACACCGAACCTATCAAAGCTTATTTCTAAGCCATGTTTAGGTTATATATGGTATGTTTAACTTATGATCAAGTTCCGGACTATACGTTGCCTTACGAAACGGCAGACTTTTGCAAATTGACGCAAATAGTCCCTGTAAGCGAATAAGCTTGATTTCGGCATACCAAACCATCCAAAACTTATTTCTAAGTTATGTAAAGTTTGTTTAAGGTATGTTAAGACTATTTCACTATTCCGGAGGGTTTTTTGCATTAAACTGGTTATATTTACGCATCAGATCGTGTATAACCTTCCAGAAAGCGATTTAAAGCCCGAAATCGAACAAGAATTGATATGTGCAAATGATACACATATTTTCACAAATCCCAAGTATGAAATACAAAATTTCATTGGTTTGGCATTTGTTTGACGGTCATAGTGAAACAGGTGTCACATTATGTTTACACAATGATTGTTTGCCTGACTCCTTAACAACGATAGTACTATAGTTTAGACTCATCACCTGTTTGTTCAGGGGTTGTTAAGTACAGAGTGGTGAAAATGTGTTGTGCATTCTATAACTCGCTGTCATGTCGGTTGCATGCGTCATTGTCAATAGCTTACTTGATTCACATTTCTACGTGTTACATGCTGGTTATGCGTAAACGCTTTTCGCTATACTATATGTTATGCAAACTTGTCTACTCACCTTTACATTTTATGTATTGACTTTATTTTAACGTATATGACAAGTAGATAGGATAGAAACTCCACTATACAAATTGAAGGTGTATTTGAATGACTCACTGTCATCTGAGTGATTTTCTGGCTTACGGAACACGCCAGTTAAGGGG